>NC_069502.1:651636918-651936918 GCF_027579735.1 Bombina bombina | reverse complement strand
TGAATAGCTCACAGAGTTCGGGTAGATAAGTTGGTCCTTATAGTAGAAAACCGAAGTAAATAGTTACATGAACTGCTGTAAATACAGCTGGATGATGATTCCTTGTGGTTTTTTGAGCTCTGGATGGCTCACAATATCCGGGTGGATGTGGATTCTTAAGCCTGTCAGTGACAGGGTCCATTGCTGAAGTGTTTGAAGCTTGGTCTCGCCGGACCGGAAGTGACGTCAGCAACAAGAAATAAAGTTTCTCTACCTTACTCCAGAGAGGAGAATTTTGTCTGAAATACCAGCACATTTCAAACTCCAGGGATATCAAGATTTCCACCTGCCAAAAGTTTCTGCATACCAGCTGGAAACATCTTTACCAAAGATAGGGATTACATCCCCTCCATGCTTCCAACATACCTCACACGTTTGAGGTTAAACAAGGTGAGCACATTTAAATCTCACTTTTAATATTTGATTTCCCAGTACTGACATACTGCACCATAATTTGGTTTTGTTTTTCTCCATTCTATGTGCGCTGAACTCTGAAACTCAACTCCATACCTTTTCTCTTTACATTCCATTTGATGATAGTGGAATATTCAGAAACTAGCTGCCATTGTAATTTATCAGGAGGAACTAATTAGAGCAAAATAAATATTTGCAACATACACAGCGCAGATCAAGAAACACCTAAGCAATACTATATATATATATATATTTCTTAAAAAAAATAACATTATATTTCGTTTAGTTTTCACTTTTTTTTTTTTCAAATATAGCAGTATCAACAATTTCGACATCCGCTCTTTAGTGCAACCAAGCATGCAGGATGAATCTTTAAAGGCTTGTCTTTAGCACAAAGTATCAGTCTTTAAAGGCTTGTCTTTGGATATAATTTTACCAGAGGTAAAAACCATTAAACCTTCCTTAGGTATAAGAGAACACTTAATGGGCTGTTATACGTGACTCAAATCTGCATTAACTGCACAACATCGATGACGCATTTTTTTCTCTGCATGGGGGATTTTTCAACATGACTTGGTAGCAGTTCAATGCATCCTTAAATAAGGTTCAAATGTTTCTAATTGGTTGTAACTTTGATGAAGTTTTAAGGTGGTATTGGCAATAGTCCATACAATAATAAAGGTGGTATTGGCAAATTACAAAGAAACTATGAACATTCTAAATCATTATTATATGAAATGACTCTCTAAAATATATACAAAGTATGAAGTAATACACTTTGTACTCAGTAAAATATAGCATTTAAAATTTAAAATAATTTACAAAACCCTATTAAAAACTTAAGTAAATCCTATGACTAAACATATTCTGATAAAAGCTAGTCCAAAAGTAAAGGGGAGATATTGAGCTCAGATTTCAGACCAGTGGGGAATAAGGTATTCAATTTATAAATATATTCAGCTTCTTTGAAGAGCAAGTATTTATCTATGTTTCCTCCTCTCCAGTTCAATGTAACATTATGTATGCCCCAATATTTAAGGTCACTTGTCCTACCCCCATGGATCTCTTTAAAATGTTTATAGAGTTGTGTATCATCTGACTTCTTTTCAATAATTAAGAGATGCTCCCTAATCCTAACCCTCAACATTCTTTTTGTTTCACCAAAGTAAATTAAATTACATGTACATTGTAGTACATAAACGGCTTCCTTGGTTGAGCACCTAATCAGATCTTTAATTATCAATTCCTCTCCTGTAGTGGGTATAATAAGTGAACTTTTTTATTACTGTGTTTGCACGCTTTACATGAATAACAGGGATAAAAAAAACAGAGAATTTATTTCCAAATAGGTCCTTATTTACTTTCTCTTTGTTTGCTCTGTTTTTAAATTCACTTGGTGCTAACATTGATCTTAGAATTTTTGTTTTTCTAAATATTCATTTTGGTGTTGGTATATTTTTCTCACCTATTATAGGATCTGCTTTTAGAATATGCCAGTTTCTTTAAATTATTTTTCTGATTATTCCATGGTCATTACTAAACTCAGTAATGAAGGGGACTTGTATAGATTCCTCCACATTTTTATTACTTGTTTTATGTTTATATGTCTGTAGCTTTCGCTCTATCCACTGCTTCCGTATTAATGGTCTCCTAATATTCTCTGTCTCTGAACTTTTCAATTAGTATCTCTATCTGATTTTCGAAGTATTTCATCCTTGAACAGTTTTTTCTAATTTTCAGACATTGTCCGACTAGAAAAATTATTGACTTTTGACTATAATTATATGTAAAATTGAGTCATTTGTTATTAGAATTCATCATTGCAAACATATTAATAAGATCTATTTCTGGGCCTTTCCATATAATTAAAATATCATCAATATATCTTCTGTAGATCATGAGGTTTGCACCATAGCTATTCTCTTGGAAGAAATGTTCTTCCCAATAGCCCATAAAGAGATTCACGTAGCTTGGTGCAAACCTTGTGCCCATAGCGGTCCCTTCAGTTTGTAGATAAAATGTATTATTAAAAACAAAATAATTATGTTCAACTATAAAAGCAATACTTTTAAGTAAAAAATTATTTTGTTTTAATTTTATTTCAGAATCTCCATCACAAAATATTTTCACTGCCTGTAAGCCCATATTATGATTAATAGTTGTATAAAGCGAAGTTACATTGCATGTCACTAGAAATAGATCATCTTCCTATTTGATTTTATCTAGGGTATTTAGAACTTGAGTAGAGTCTCTTAAATAGGAATTCAGATTTTGAACCTATTTTTGAAGGAAGATATTGACATATTGTGATAAATTTGAGTGCCCCTATGCCCGAGATTATTGGCATTCCTGGTGGATTCTTTATGTCTTTGTGAATCTTGGGCAAGAAATAAAAAATAGGGATTTTTTTGTTTTTTAGGGGTTAAAAATTCTGATTCTTTTTCATTAAGTATTCCTAACTTTTTATCCTTTGCAATCATCTTGTTGTTTTGCTAAAAAATTGTTAGTGGGGTTAAGGTCTAATTTCTTATGTCTTAATGTCACTTAGTAATCTTAGACCCTCTTTTTCGTAGTGGGTCTTATTCATAACTACAATCCCACCATTATTCTTTTTGAATTTTTCTAATATGAGTCTATCTTTTTAGTCATATTTGGTCTGTTGTACTTTGATTGTTCACTTTTCCTTAAATCTTTAAGTACCATCATTTCAAATATTTTGACATTACTGCCTTTAGCAAATGTCGGGTTAAAGGTTGACTTATTCTGTAGTTTAGTATGGGAGAATTTATCATTTACATAATTTATGGTACTATTAGTTGATCTTTCTAAGGGATTTTTCATAAAACAAATGTTTCAGTGTAAGATTTCTAACGAATTTCTTAACATGTATGTGGGTATTTAATTTGTTAAAGGGACAGTATACAACAATTTTCATATAACTGCATCTAATAGACATTACTATAAAGAATAAGATGCACAAATACTGATATAAAAATCCAGTATAAAACTGTGTAAAACTTACTTAGAAGCTCTCAGTTTACCTCTGTTGAAAAGGTAGCTGGAAAGCCCACTGCAACTGGAAAATAAGACACTCCCCCCTCCCCCTTCTTTTGCATATGAAAAGACCCTATACACAAACAGGAACAAGCTGGAGTAGGTATCTGACGGTATTCTCCTAAAAGTTTGGGGCTTGGTTAGGAGTCTGAAAATCAGAGCAATGTTATATAAAAATAAGCAAAACTATAAAAAAAACTTTATGGGCTATATAAATAGATCATCTACAAAACATTTATGCAAAGAAAAAATGAGTATATAATGCCCTTTTAAGTCTTATACTAGGGGCAAAGGATAATCCTAAACTCAGGATTCTTTCCTCGTCTTCTTTTAGTTTTATACTACTAATATTAAAGACTCCATTTTTCTTTTTAACTACCTCCATATTTTTGCTTTGTATACTTGCTCCAGTACCTCTCGTTCCTCTAGAGGTCTTTTTCTGTTTACCCAAAAATGTTCTGGGTTTTGTTTCCCTAGATTTCCTTATGTGCCCTCCTTCAGAGGGCGGTTTTCTAAAAACATTATCTTATTTTCTCTAGACTTAGGCGCCTCTTTCTTTTGTTTATATAATGGTGTAAATCTATTTCTCACTGGAACCTGCCATTCATTATCACTTTTCCATTGCTGCCTTTCATTCTCAAAAAATCTATTTCTCATTTCATTGTGTTTGTTATTGAATCTCCTATTATCTCTATGGGAATTAGAATTCCCATTATAGTAATAATCATCCCTGTTAAATGTATCCCTAACTGTATTATAGGGCTCTGATCTCCATGACTCATTAAATCCTCAGGTGTTATTAGATCCATAATTTCTTGGTTCAATATGGTTTCTTTTCTCTTGTTTCTTTTCATGTACTGTAGTCCACTGTAATTGTGGTGTGTAAATTTCTATATTTATATTTTAATTATCTACACCATTCTCTGGTTGTAAGTTTGTTATATCTCTTTCTAGATTTTTCCATTTAATTTTAAGTAAGACTTTATTTAATGTGTCTAATCTTTCAATCATAACTTTTTGTTTTTCTTTAAACTTTATGGCTGTTTTTTTATCTTTTAGTTTTTCTTTTAATTCAAGGATTTATTTTTCTAGATCAGTTAGGGTATCCTTTCTTGATCTTTTTAGGATGTCTATCAAATCATTAGATGCCTTCTGTAAAACTCCCTCCCACTCTGTTTGAAATTCCTCTTTGAGGGGAAAGGTACATGTCTTATTGAGTTTAAGACCTTTAGGGATAATTCCTTTATTTGTATATTTATTTAGAAACATAATCTCCATTTTTTGCTTAAGTTCCCTAACTAGGGCTTTCTCTAAATTTTTAGGTTATCTGTAGAAGGATAACTATAATTATCCATATCATTTTGTTCATGTAATTTTCTATACATATTGTCTCTAAATTCAAATATGTTATCCGTCTTAGTTTTTTATAATAACAAGGAGAATTACTTAGAGGTATAGACTCTAATGGAAATACAATATGCTCAGGATATGCCTGCTTCACACTTCAAGAGGAAAGAAAGTAATATATCTAAATTATGGAGAGAGTGTGCGCAGAGCAAAAAAAATAAAAATTTAATTTAAAAAAAGTTGATTCAAATAGTTTTATTCATGCAGATAGTTGCCACCTCAAACAATGGAAGAATAATATTCCAGTTGGACAATGTCTGAGAATTAGAAAAAAGACATTTGAAAATCAGATAGAGATACTAATTGAAAAGTTCAGAGATAGAGGATATGGGGAGACCATTATTACAGAAGCAGTGGATAGAGCAAAAGATACGGACAGAAAATCCCTATTGATATATAAACATAAATCAAGTAATGAAAATGTGGAAGAATCTATACAAGTCCCCTTCATTACTGAGTTTAGTAATGACCATGGAATAATCTGAAAAATTATTAAAAGACACTGGCATATTCTAAAACCAGATCCTATAATAGGTGAGAAACATATACCAACACCAAAATTAATATTTAGAAAAACAAAAAATCTAAGATCAATGTTAGCACCAAGTGAATTTAAAAACAGAGCAAACAAAGAGAAAGTAAATAAGGACCTATTTGGAAATAAAATCTCTGGTTTTTAACCCTGTTATTCATGTAAAGCGTGCCAACACAGTAATAAAAAAAGTTCATTTATTATACCCACTAGAGGAGAGGAATTGATAATTAAAGATCTGATTAGGTGCTCAACCAAGGAAGTCATTTCTGTATTACAATGTACATGTAATTTAATTTACTTTGGTGAAACAAAAAGAATGTTGAGGGATAGGATTAGGGAGCATCTCTTAAGTATTGAAAAGAAGTCAGATGATACACAACTCTATAAACATTTTAAAGAGGTCCATGGGGGTAGGACAAGTGACCTTAAATATTTGGGAACACATAATGTTAAATTAAACTGGAGAGGAGGGAACATAGATAAATACTTGCTCTTAAAAGAAGCTGAATATATTTATAAATTGAATAGATTAGTCTGAATTCTGAGCTTGATATCTCCCCTTTTCTTTTGGACTAGCTTTTATCAGAATATGTTTAGTTGTAGGATTTACTTAAGTTTTTAATGGGCTTTTGTAAATTATTTTAACTTTTAAATGCTATATTTTATATACAAAGTGTATTACTTCATACTTTGTATATATTTTAGAGAGTCATTTCATATAATAATGATTTAGAATGTTCATAGTTTCTTTGTAATTTGCCAATACCACCTTTATTATTGTATGGACTATTGCCAATACCACCTTAAAACTTCATTAAAGTTACAACCAATTAGAAACATTTGAACCTTAATAAGCATGCATTGAACTGCTACCAAGTCATTTTGAAAAAGCCCTCATGTAAGGAGAAACGCGTCGATGTTGTGCAGTTAATGCAGATTTGAGTCCATTAAGTGTTCTCTACGGAAGGTTTAACGGTTTTTACCTCTGGTAAAATTATATCCAAAGACAAGCCTTTAAATACTGATACTTTGTGCTGAAAAGTACTGATAAGTGCTAAAGATAAGCCTTTAAAGATTCATCCTGCGTGCTTGATTGCACTAAAGAGCGGATGTTGAAATTGTAGATACTGCTACATTTGTGAAAGCAGACCAGCTGAGAGTTTGAAAAACAAGTATCCACCAATACGATCGTAGTATCGTGACGTCCTATGCACACGTAACCTAAACGGCAGAGTAAAGGAAAACAGAGGCTGAGTTATCGGATAAAGTATGTGTCATGCTCGCCCCTATAACAGTCTGGAAGCCAGGTACTGTGCTTATATTTCTTTTGAGATACTACTTCTTAGCTCTGAACAATTAACCGCTGTGGAAGCCTTGCGGTCTATATAGAGACATTTTTACAAATATCCTCTAAGGATCAGCTTGCTTTTTTCACAATTTTGTCACCTGCAGGTGTAAAGTGAATTTTTTGAGATTATAGTAGTGGCAATATTCCCTATTAGTCTAATATACTTTTATCTAAATTGCGCAATTGTATGTTTTATGTGTAATATTATCGGAGACGTCCTATTTTCTTATTACTAATTACTCTTAATAAATTGTTATTTAATGTGCACACTGTTACATTCAGTTTTTTTATTGCATTTGATACTTTTGCACTGCCTTGCATAGCATGTTTTTTAGCTTCCTTTTGCATATTTTTGCTCTTTATCTTTAGCCTTTAAACGCTCCTATAAATATTCTTTTTGTTTGGGTATTTTACTCAGGACAGATCCCAGGAGAGAATGAGACTGAGAAGGGGAGGATACAGGGAATTTTAGGAGCTCATGAACATAAAGATTTACAGATTGTGGAGTCAATTTATTACGCTGTAGCACATCATGTCCGCCAGACATTGCTGAATGCGGACAGCATACACTGTCCGTATTCAGCATTGCACAAGCAGTTTTAGTGAACTGCTTGTGCCATACCGCCCCCTGCAGATTCGGCTGCTAGCATGGGGTGTCAATCAGCCGCTTGTATAGGATCGTGCGGATTGCTGTACGCAGCCTCAGAGGCGGGGTATGAGTTAAGGAGAAGTAGTCTATAGACCAGCTGCTTCTTAACTCATGTTTCCGGCGAGTCTAAAGGCTTGCACAGAAACAGGGTGAATTGGCCCAATTCGGCCAATAATAAATTGACCCCGGTGAATCTATCTTCATTTAGACTAAATTTAGCTCATATTAGCCTGCTATAAAAAAGCCTTTCTCTTTGTCCTAACAATTAGCTGGATAAATTTGAAACAATAAAAGACCTTCATTTATTTGGTAGAAAGCTGTTTTTGTCACAGATTATGGGAGGGGCTATACAAAATAAACATCTAGATATCAATGGTAACACTCACAATGGGGTAGACAAAACATATTGTGGTATAATGAGAACCCACTTCAAACCAAAGTCTACTTTTATGCCTAAATTATCTGTGGTACTAGCTGTGAACCTTTTCATTAAGGCGCTTGAAAATTACATTTACCTGATAGACAAAATTGTTAAAGACAATCTAACACAGACAGAGAAAAAAGCATTGAGAGATCTAATAAATGCCCCTAATTTGGTTATAAAGCAGTGGATAAGGGAGGCAATATAGTTTTGATGGATGAAACCATGTATATAAATGAAGCTGAACGTCTGCTGAATATGAGAGATCAATATGAGAAATTAAGTTCTAATCTTATGAAAAAGATCCAATCTGAACTCTTTAAGCTTCTAAATGAGGCAAAATGTGAAGAAATAATTTCTCATGATGAGTTCTTATATCTCTATATAAAATCTCCTAAAATGCCGGTCTATATCCTACCCAAAATTCACAAAAATCTCCAATGCCCCTCTGGGAGACCGATAGTATCTGGAATAGGTAGTGTCACAGAGAACATTGGAAGATATGTTGACTTTATTCTAAGACCCTTTCTTCTCACCCTACCTTAGATTTGCTAAAAAAAAAACTTGATGGTATCACAGTGAGTGATAACACTATTCTAGTGTCCCTTGACATAGAAAGTTTATACTCCTCTATCCCACACAAGATTGGCATTAGAGCTATTAGAGATTTCCTTGAAACAAGAGGACCCAACTTTGAAAATAATACAAAATTTGTAATCAGACTATTAAATTTTATATTGGAAAACAATGTTTTCAGCTTTGATGAGAAATTTTACAGACAGATTAGGGGGACGGTATGTGCCCCGACTTACGCCTGCCTCAATTTGGGGGCCTGGGAAACTTATTAAGTATTTGATACATTAAGCCATATTTTTGAGAACCATGTACTTGTTTGGGTCAGATATGTGAATGATATACTTATACTGTGGGAAGGGCCTCAGGACATCCTCAAATCATTCATATCTGACCAAAACAACATTGAAAGAAATATCTTCCTTACGTCTGAAATAAATGAGATGGAACTTTCCTTTCTTCATATAAAAATCAGAAAGGAGGGTGGCTTTATAGTGACTGAGAATTATAGAAAGGATACTGCCACAAACAGTATTTTGCTAGCATCTAGTGCTCACCCTGCTCCCCTGATTAGGGGTATTCCGACTGGACAATTCCTAAGATTGAAAAGGAATCGTTCCTCAAATAAGAAATTTGAGAAACATGCCCAGAGCATGAAGGAAAGATTTAAGGCCAGGTAATACTCCACAAGATGTGTAACAGGGGCTTTTGCTAGAGCCAAAAAACTCTAGGGATCATCTGTTGTACAGTGAAAAGTTAATTAAGAAACAAAACACGATAATATATATTACAACTTATAACCATCAATGGCTAGAATTAAGAAGAATTTTTGAAAAATATTGGCCTTTATTACAGCTAGATGAAAGGATGAGGAAAAGAATTGGTGAAAAACCTCTACTCATGGCACGTAGAGCCCCAACTCTAAGGGATAAATTAGTTACCAGCATATTTACTAGAAGTCCATCTCAGGCAGACTAGCTTAGGAAGGATAAAGAGGTGAAGGCAATTTCCCATGTGGGCATTGTGTGTATTGTCCATTTATGAGTAAGTGTAATAAATGTTCTGCCAATTGCAAAATAACTTTTGATCTAAAATATTTCTTTAATTTTCAGTATTTTGAAAGACAGAATCCAAGAACATAGGGATGATATATCCTTTAGGAGAGACTCTTATGTGGCTAGGCACTTATCATCACATCACAATGGAGAAATTAACTCCCTTAAATTTATTACCATAGACAAAGGTGATACTTCCAATAGAGGGTGTGATATTGACAGGATGCTCCAACAAAGGAGACAAAATGGATATATACTTTGAAAATTAGGGCACCTCTAGGTCTAAATGATAAATTGGAATTTGCTAGCTTTCTGTAAATATGTATATATGTGTTTAACCTTTAATTTTTGTTGACAATATTTTATTGTCATCTGTAGAGGAAGGATGATAGAAGTAATTAACTTTTTTCAAAATTCTGCATAAACATATAATTGAATAAAATGGTTTATATAAAAGAAATTTTCAAAGTATCTATGTAACACTAAAAAATTGTTTAGTGATATGTACAATATTGAATATGGTTGTGGCCATCCTCCACTTACTTACCTGTAGATGTTTTTTTTTTTAAAAAAAAGGTGATATATTCCTTTAAGGTAATTAAGAAGGCAGACCGAAGGGTTTAAAAAGCAGACTGTTTAGTAGTTTTACTAGCCCTGACGAAGCCCCATGAAGCACACAGTGAGGGGGTGAAACATATATGTTGGTGTGATATTTGTTACCCTGGGAATCTCTACCCGCTCTGATAATCTTGCAGTTGCTGCCTATATGTGCATATGATGCATATGGACTGTTTGGATATAGTTTGGATACAGCGTTAATCTTCCAGCATGTGTTACCTGGACAGCTTAATTATTTGCAACAGTTTTGTCTGGAGTGACGTCACACTGGGAGGTGTGCCGGTACACATTGAAGCTGAAACGCGATTGTGGAGCGGCAGGGAAAGAGGTTGAGTTCTCACATCTACTCGAATCCTTTAATGCCACTGGCCATTCCATAAAGTCTTACAGTAAAATGACTGGGGATTTGTAAGGTCGTACGTGTAAATAAAGTAAGTGAAGATTTTCCACTCTTTTGTTCTTCTGCCATATCAACTGGGACCTTGAGTGCGGTGATTACCGTGGTCCATTTCAAATGCCGGTTTGGGAATCATACTGCAAAAGGAAACCATGCTATATGCTGAATAACAGACGTGATTTAAAGTGTACACTTATACTATCTCTTTTTTCCTGGCCAGGATTATTGTTTGTGCACAAAGATTTTCTCATGCTTAAATACGTGGACTTTCTTTATTTAGGCATGTATACATTTACTTTGTGGTAGATTTCCCTGTACATGGGTAATAAAACAGGTTTGTTTGAAGTTTGCACCTGAGTTATCTGTGTCACATTGTGTTTTGATAATTTTTTCTAATAAGAGTGCTGAATTCCCTAACTGTGGAGGTTAAATAGTTGATATACCTCCTTTCTGTCTGCTTGTTGTACTGAAAAAATTTTTTTAGGGTCTGCACCATTACCCTTGATTGGGGTTTTGGGAGCTGTTTGCTCTTAATGAATTATAATATATTTTGACGCTCACAACTTTTTTACCCTTATAAATATATATTTGTTTAAAAAAACAGCAGATATTGGTAGAAATATTAATTTATGAATAAATAAAACATATTCTTTTAAGTAAATAACATTGGAAAATTAAATATTCATAATTTCATGTTGGGTTAGTGCTATTGCAAATATTTTATGTTGTTTGCGTGAGAGAGGGGGTGTTATTTTGTTTCTCAACTTTATTTCCCCATTGATTTCTATTGGGGAATGCGTAAATGGGATTGCGATTTTCAATGTTCCGCTTTTTGTGCAAGTCAAGTTACCAATGGAGAAAAAAAAAACAGTTTTCTTTTAACTTGTAATACCAGCATAACTCGTCTAGCGCAAACATTTAACCTAGCGGAGTTTTCACTAAAGCGAAAATGCAAAATACCCCTCCACTTGTGATCAAGCCCTTAACATTTTCAAGTAGATTGTCCTTTTAAGTTTAATCTCTCCAAAATTGAGCTGTTTATCTTCACCCCTCTTCAAAAATTTATTTAACTCTTGATAATAACATCATTACTCCAATCCCACATATTTGGAGTTATTTACCACCTTGACTCTTGCAACTCAATTCTCTCTGGCATTAATAATCCAAACAACCAAACAAACATGATGAATATACTGTTCAAATCCATTAAATACATAAACACATATCTAAGGTTTTGAAACAGATTAAATGTATCAGCATCAACACACTATTAAAAGGGATCAGTCAACCTTCAGGCTCTGTGATTTAATCAATAAACCCACAAAATCTCCATATTGTCTGTTCTTGTTTTCCTTTTTGGATTTTAAAATCCGTAGATTTTGTGTTGTTTTCAGGAGGTTACAATTTTGTGCTTGGAGGATATTAAAGGGACATGAAACCCAATTTTTTTTCTTTCGTGATTTAGAAAGAGCATGTCATTTTAGACAACTTTCTAATTTACTTCTATTATCTAATTTGCTTCATTCTCTTGATATCACTTGCTGAAAAGCATATCTAGGTATGCTCAGTAGCTGCTGATTGGTTGCTGCACATAGAGGCCTTGTGTGATTGGCTCACACATGTGCATTGCTATTTCTTCAACAAAGGATATCTAAAGAATTGAGCAAATTAGACAATAGAAGTAAATTGGAAAGTTGTTTAAAATTGCATGCCCTATCTGAATCATGAAAGTTTAATCTTGACTAGACTGTCCCTTTAATGGCAGAGATATGTTTGATTGTGATCACTAGAAAAGCACATTAACAATATTGTTTGATGAAACAAGAGTAAGATTGTTATCATAATAAGCAAATTCCACTAGTATAGGAAGTAATATTAAATGAATATTCTAGTCAAAATTAAACTTTCATGATTCAGATAGAGAAGGACATTTTAAGCAACTTTCTAATTTACTCCTATTATCAAATTTTCTTCATTCTCTTGGTATCTTTCTTTTAAAATGCAAGAGTGTAAGAATAGGAGCAGGCCCATTTTTGGTTCAGCACCTGGGTAGCACTTTCTGATTGCTGTCTAAATGTAGCCACCAATCAGCAAACGCTACCCAGGTGCTGAACCAAAAATGTGCCGGCTCCTATTCATATATCAAGAGAACGAAGAAAAATTGATAATTGGAGTAAATTAGAAAGTTGCTTAAAATTGCATGATCTATCTGAATCACGAAAGTTTAATTTTGACTAGACTATGAGGGATATTTATCAAGCCGTCAATCGCAAATACGCTGGAATACAGCAGCGTAATTGTGGCGAGCCTGATTCAACCCATTTATCAAAGCCTACAGACCGGCAAAAGTTGAAATTTGTGACGTAACATATGATCCGCCGGTCTCAATCTGACACAGATCGATGTTTATGTCATTACAGATGTTCCGAATACAAATTCGGCACTATCTGACACCTTTTGCAAGTTAACAAATATCTAACAGGTACGCTTGCCGCTATTCCGGCACAGCATACCTGGTTTTCAATCCGCCACCCTGGAGGCCGTGGATGCCATAGGAATCAATGGGAGTCTGAAAGCAGCAAAAGCTTATGTTCGATGCTACCAGATATCCCATTGATTTCTATGGTAGAAAACAAATTACGTTTATACCTAACACCCTAACATAAGCCCCGAGTCTAAACACCCCTAATCTGCCGCCTCAGCATCGCCGCCAGCTACATAATGTTATTAACCCCTATACCGCTGCTCCCCGACCCCGCCACAACCTACATAATGTTATTAACCCTTATCCCGCTGCTCCCCGACCCCGCCGCAACCTAGATAAAGTTATTAACAACTATCTCGCCACTCCCGGACCCCGCTGCAACTAAATAAATGTATTAACCCCTATCCTCCCACTCCCGGACCCCGCCGCAATTAAATAAATCTATTAACCCCTATCCCACCGCTCCCGGACCCCTCCGCAACTAAATAAATGTATTAACCCCTAAACCCCTGGCCTCCCACATCACTACCACTAACTAAACCTATTAACCCCTAAACCTAACAACCCGCTAACTTTACATTAAATATTGTGAAAAAGGTGTGTGGAGTGATGCTAGATCAGACTCAACTAGCTTCCCCAAGTCTGATATGTTCCCAATATCAGATTGTGTGAAAAAAGAACTAGGTGAGGGTGGGGAGCTCTCAAAAGAGCTGTGAATTGGACTGTGACAGTGACTATAATAAAATATTTATCCAAGATTTTTTAATAGAGTGTTTCCATAAAGTTCATTTTAGTAAATGGTATGCATATGCATGTATTTATAGAAAATTTTCTGTGTTGAAAACTGTTAGTACAAAAAACTGTAAGTACAAAGAATTTTTGTGAATGTAAAAAATGCTGGGAAACAATGCTTTCCTTGTGTTAAGAAAGGAGGTGGTTTGTTCTCCTGGTGGCAACAATAAAATTATTTAGTTGCAAAAGTTTAGTTATTTAGTTGTAATGAAGTTGCAAAGTGGAGTGAGCGTGTACATATATATGTGTGTTTTAATCCATTCGCAGATTCGCAGGTCGCTATCTAAAATATGATAGTGGAAATAGAAAGATTCTCCTATTTTGTAAGGGTTTTGTATTCTATGCTCTGTAGTGACGTAAATTAGTTAATGCGATAGGTAGTAAATTTGAAACGATATATCTATGATAAATAAGATAGACAATTGTATTAAATATACTTTACTTAAAACTTTGATTATAAAACTTAGATTTAGCTTTCGTAAGCAAATAAAATTATATTATAACATGTAGATTTTTGTATAAGCATACATATTAGAGCATAGTATAAAGTCCGTATATTAGATATCCATCTGTGATGTATATCTGATAAGGTTGTTCCTAAGTTGTGGCCACAACTTTTTTATCACTAGTGTCTTTTAACTGTTAAAATCCCCAAATATAAAAAAATGGCAGCTGGACTCCCCCTAGCCGGACCTCCGATATCCCTTACCTCCGTGATGTTAACCTCCTCGTAGTTTAGTGGGTTCTGGGAAGAGTGCCTCTGTATACCAAACTGAATTAGCTGTTTCTCCGGTCGGCGTGCCGCCGTTTGAATTCCTCTGCAACTACTTCCTACCCAGGTGTGTGAAATGTCCGTCTGACGTGATGCACGGAGGACCTATCAGGTAACCGGATCGTGGGGGGAGTGTTTCCTTTCGTAGTTCTTCTGCTGGAGCCAATGGTATCCACACTCGATGTCAATATTCTACGCGTTTCAGCGCTGCACAAAGCGCCTTTATCAAGACTGTATCAGTTTGGACCAAAATCTTCAGAAAAATGTGTTAGCCATTCTATTTGGTATTCGTTTTTGTTTTAAAGAAATCAAATACTGAATATTCGTGGAACTGTTACATTAATTTTCATTAAACAAATGCAAATGGTCCTTTGTTACAGCTGAAAAAAGTTTACCTGTAGCGTAATATACTTACCTAAAGCGCACTGTGGAGGCGCGCTAATCCTGATCCTTCTTCACAGAGCCCAGGGCTGAAGTAATAGGAGATTCAGTGTGCTCTAAGCCTCGCATTAACATGGAATTAGCACACCTCTCCAGCGTGCTAGGGGTATTTTTAACACAAAAAGAGAGAAGTGCTCAACAAGGGAACAAACAATAGCGTAATACCTTGTTCTATGGCTTTTTAGCACCCCAGAAGCAGCCTTTTTTTTGCTCAGCATGTGCCATACACAGAGGAGTAGTATATCAGTCTGATCCTGAGTAAACAGTACAGTCCAGCCCAAAATACCAGACAATCCATCTCTGAACGAAACACGTAGCTAACCTCAGAAGTACATTTCGGCCTAGTGTGGGCCTCATTGGTGAGATGCAGCCATATCCCTCTAGGCACATTGGGCAATGGGTCCATGTCTGGTTTCCCATATCCCCCTTAGAGAGACTTCTCCACAAAAAGAGAGAAGCGCTCAAACCAGTATTTTTAACACCTAAAGTAATTTAAAGGAAACAAATGAATACTGACAAATTTCACCAGTATTTGTTCATTTTCTTTA
The DNA here is from genome assembly GCF_027579735.1 of Bombina bombina. Taxonomy (NCBI): domain Eukaryota; kingdom Metazoa; phylum Chordata; class Amphibia; order Anura; family Bombinatoridae; genus Bombina; species Bombina bombina. The sequence goes on along the minus strand of NC_069502.1, from coordinate 651,921,370 downwards.
AATTTAGTAATGCATGAAAAAAATGTTTAGGTTTTATGTCCTTTAAGGTTAAAATCTCTTTTAGGTTAGTGATTTGAAGCCCTTCCAACCATTTTAACTGCATGATCAGATATTCGTTTTGTGAAAATGAAACGAATATTTGTGTTTCCTTAACAAATTAGATACATATCAAAATGAGTGCAAATGTCTACTCTTTAGGCAAGGAGGCTCGTTTTTCAGGCAAGATGATATTTGAAAATTTACTGAGGCTGTCTTTACCTATCTTTTCAAGTCTATTGCAAGTGGGCATTCCTGCGATTAACATATATGGCTGTGTTAAGTGCCCCAAAAAGGGCCACATTACAAGTAGTCCACTAATTATAAGCTATATAGAATATTTTGCGTGACTTGAGGCCTGAAGTAAAGTGTAAAAAGTAATGAAATACCTAATAAACATATTCAAATAACTCATTACACTCATATATACACTTTTAATTTACAAAATATAATTTCAATATTGATAAAAAGGTTTAAAAAGGGTATGTTATACTGTATGGCAAACTGTTTGATTGGAAAAGGCTCCAATGTCTATATATGTCTATATATGTGTATACATGTGTATTTATGTGTTTATATCTATAAATATGTAAAAGCAAAAATATACACATATAAAAATACGTGTATACACAGATCTAAAGGTCTCTGGGCTGGTGAGGGTATTACAGAATGCTTACCAGTGCTTCTATTTCAGTGGTATAATGAACTAATGCCAATTTTTACCCTGAAAAAAATCACACAACAGAAAAAAAAAATTGTATTGTTAAGGTGCATTAAAAATCATAAAAACAAAAACCAAAAATCAAATTTTATCAAAAGCATAACATTTGTATGTAAATTACACAGGAATCAATTGTAGTAGATATGCACAGTGTAAATTGTATTTTACACTGGATGTGCAAAAAACACATCAAAATGTTTACTTACAAAATACAAAGCGTAATTGTTGTTTTCTCATAAAATGGGCTACACATGGGCATAACATGGTCATGTATGAAATTTTCTCTCAAATTCCATTGCGATTATCTAAACAATTCGGCCCTACAGTTCTCACTTTTTTTCTTGCAAATGAAAAGTAGGTGAGCTTTTATCAAAATACTCATAATACCCAAAGGGACAGTCAAAACCAGAATTTTTTTTGTTTTAAAAGATAGATAATCCCTTAATTACCCATTCCCCAGTTTTGCATAACCAACACAGTTATAATAATACACATTTTACCTCTGTAATTACCTTGTATCTAAGCCTCTGCAGACTGCCCCCTTTATTTCAGTTCTTTTGACAGACTTGCATTTTAGCCAATCAGTGCTCACTCCTCAGCAAAATCACGTGCATGAGCTCAATGTTATCCATATGAAACACATGAACTAAAGCCCTCTAGTGGTTAAAAACTGTCAAAATGCATTTAGATTAGAGGCAACCTTCAAGGTCTAAGAAGTTAGCATATGAACCTTCTAGGTTTAGCTTTCAACTAAGAATACCAAGAGAACAAAGCAAAATTGGTGATAAAAGTAAATTGGAAAGTTATTTAAAACTGCATGCCCTGTTTGAATCAAGAAAGTTTTTTTTGGACTTGACTGTCCCTTTAACATTCAAAAAGAAAAACACATGGATACTAAAATATAGGTGATTGTAAGATGCTATATGCACAAAGCAATGTAATGTGATTTATATTGGCTGAAGGATTTAATTTTTAAAGTGTGTTCCCTGCTAACTTTGCTCTACACTGAGTAGTTTCCCTTTCCAACGAGCGCCATTAATTTCAATAGGAGACATCTCGCCACTTGCAGCGACTGCCCCTTTTTAAAGATAACTCCACCAGAGCATCCCCTGTGAAAGTCATCGTGAAAAACCATGTCTGATCTGGCATATATACATATATACACGTTTGAGTCCGTCCCAGTCAAATAAAGGTGGCCCTCGGTTTACGCCGGTTCAATTTGCGCCGTTTCAGAATAACAACCTTTTTTCCAGTCATGTGACTGCTATTGAAAAGCAGTGCACTAATTAAAATAGCCAGTAGATGGAGCTGTCCGCTTGTGTTGCAGCAAATTTATGCAAGTTTAGCAGAATTAAATTAATCTGTGTACACAGAACAGACCTTAGCTATCGAGCAACAAGTTCTAGCAGCCACTTCCCTATTATCTTCCTGCCCAGCTGCTTGAGATGAGGGTGCCTAACTGCCTATTAATCACTCCAGATTGAAATAGAAGAGGTGCAGACCCAATATTATCTAACATGCTAACAATGAAGAGAACTGTTTGCAGAAAAATGCAAGTAAAATTTTTTTTGTTCATTAAACTTAGATTGATGATTCAGTCTGTTGTGTGATTATTTAATTAGGTTTATAATGCTGTTTAGCAAATGTTTTTGTTCATTTAACTTAGTTTGATGATACAGTCTTGTGTGATTATTTAATTAGGTTTATAATGCTGTTTAGCATTTAAAGTCTTCATCTCAAAGCTTTAAAAATTATGTATTAGGTGTTAATTATGTCAATTTTGAGTGGGGCCTGGAACCTAACTCCCTCCCTTCCCATTGACTTACATTATAAACTGGGTTTCAATTTACAACGGTTTCAATTTACAACCATTCCTTCTGGAACCTAACCCCACGTAATTTGAGGGCTACTTGTACCTTTAAACATGCAGTATAATTTTTACTATTTTAAACATGTTTTGATGTGTTTTTAAAATAAATATTTGAAATTCCTTCTTTTTATTTTTAAATAAATTATTTATATATATATATATATATTTATATATATATATATATATATATATATAGGTATATTCAATCTATCTATATCTAACTATTTATCTGTTTATCTTGCTATCTATCATCTCTCTCTCTCTCTCTACCTCTCTCAGTAGGTACACTTTCACAAGCCAGTACCTCAATATAAGGGTACCCGATGTAGTGTTTTTTTATATATATATATATATATATATATATATATATATATATATATATATATATATATATATATATATACCTACACTAAGGATAATTATGCAACACCAGAATGTATTAGAATGTATCCTAATATCAAAAACAAGAGACGACAGTCTCTAGGTATACGTGAAGACAACAATCTGCTTTAATACATGATAGTGACGTTTTGGAGCATTTGCCCCTTAATCAGACCAACTTGCCCAGTGAATCAAAAGTGAGCAATTTATAGGCAACCCCCCTGGACAAAAACACCATTGCAGTTACCATAACAACCATTCAAAACATAACATAATGTGTCATGACATCAAAAAACAAATCAAATCATCAATACCCCATAAAAACAAGGAAATGTCTGTGCATCAATCAAAGTGACGTAAGGTCAAGGTCTATATATAAACAACCACATTACCTAAATCATATGTTAATACAATAAACCATAATGGCCACATTTTTGTAATTTGTTCGTTATTTTTTGTAAGGTTAGTGTTTTTTATTTTTAGTAATGATAGTTTTTTTATTTAATTTTACTTTAATGTAAGTTTTTTTTTTTTTACTGTAATGTTAGGGTTTTTTTCTGCAATGTCAGGTTGTTGGGTTTTTATTGTAATGTTAGTTTTTTTTAACAATAATAGTAGTTTTGTTTCTGTTTTTTTAAAAGTAAGGTTAGATTTTTTTTTTCCAGGTAAGTTGTCATTTATTTAAAGGTAGTTAGTTTTTTTTTTTAAAGGTAGGGTTAGTCTATTTTGGGTTATCTTCTGGGTTGTTAGGTTAGGGAGTTTAGATGTTAGTGGGTTAGTTTGTGTTGGCGGGGCTAACAATTTAAGGGTTAATAGGGTGGTGCAGACTTTGAGATGTGGGGTGCTGGTGGTTAAGGGGTTAATAGTGTATAGCAGACTTTGCATGTGGGGGGTTGGTGGTTTAGGGGTTAATAGTGTAGTGGGGACTTTGTGATGTGGGGGGGCTGACACTTCTATGATTAGCCATGTTTTTTTAATATCATCAGTTCTGTTCTTTATATAGCTGCTCATATGCTGCTGTGTAAGGTCTTCTATGTATGCATCTCTATGTCTTCATTTGTGTATCCTCTTGCTGCTAATCTCTGTATAATCTGCTGGGTTGAGTTGAGTCTTTTTTTTTTCTGTTGAGGAGTTATTACAAACTACCCTCATCATCTGGGCCTTAAGGATTGCTCTTATAAGTGACCTGGTCTGACAGCTTGCCACATGGAGTGTTGAATTTATGTCTGTTTCCTTCTTATAAAGGGTAGTACCCAAACCACAGCCTTTCTTAAAAATCTGTATATCTAGGAAATCCATGCGTTCCTTATTCTGAGATAGTTTTAATTTCACAGGACAAGCTAATTTATTGAATGTATAAACCGAATTCAACAAGTCACACTCCACCCCTCTCCACACAAGGAAGATATCATTAAAACATCTCCAATAAAACATGATATTAGTATTCTTATACACTTGCATCTCTTCCTCCTCAATGTATTCCCTGAAGAGATTGCCGAAGGATGGAACCATATTGGATCCCATGTAAGTTGAAGATAGTAGGACTGTTCAAACTTGAATTAGTTAAGCTTCTAGAGTGGGATCCCCTTGTAGCCTTTTATATATAGTGACATCACATAATTGCATATCTATTTCCAATGGCCTAATATTATGTAATGACTTGGGTAATTTACAGTGTTACGTTGTAAAAATTTTTTTTGATGATTCACACATAGTTTGTCTGCACCACCTATTATTTGGATGCTAATTATACTTTATACACATATCCCTAACATGCAGGATGTAGTAAGCTGTCAGCATCTAGAACTACAGGGTTGCTGTGTATTACTGCGATTGTTTTTTTTTGGGGGGGGGGTTTGGGTAAAATTTATACTTTCTTAACACAATGCAATAATTATGCAGATCACATTTGTTTTATTATGTATTCTTTTCTTATTAATAACTTGTTGCGAATTTAATTTTAGCCTCTGTTATTGACAAATTCGTAGCCAGGGGGATGGGTATTATACATCAAAGAAACAACATTGATAGCCATGCCCCTTATTTATAATCATAGGAACTTGGCACAGCCAAACACAAAGCGTGTAAGGTAATCCTAAGGTAGTTAAATTCTACTTCTTGATGATAAGGTAACATGAGTTTAATCTAGCTATATCATTATTTGAGAAAGGTTTGATGATCATATGTAGCTACAATTTCTCATGAGTAACCATGTGTATGAATACAGAGTGTAACAATATTTAGCCAGATTACAAGTTGACCGTTATTTCCCGCTCCTGCGTGTTATCTCTGCTAGAATTAAGGGTTTTGTGCTTGTTGGGTAGTGTTCGTATTACAAGTTTAAAGTTAAAAGTTTTCATTTGTGCGCTTACCCAATGCATGCAAAAATCCAAACTTAGTATATCGCATCCTAGCCAATCGCATCCAGCCAATAGTATATCGCATCCAGCCAATAGGATTGAGGATCAGCCAATACGATTCTTTACTCAATAGTTCCGATTGGCTGATAGAGTTCTATCAGCCAATCGGAATTTAAGGGACGCCATCTTGGATGACGTCCCTTAAAGGGAACCTTCAGTGTACGGCTGGGACCATATGAAGAGGATGCTCCGTGCCTGATGTCTTGAAGATGGAGCCGCTCTGCGTCGGAAGAATGAAGATAGAAGATGCCGTCTGGAGGAAGACTTCTGCCCGCCTGGAGGATGGCTTCTTTCCGCTTGGATGAATACTTCTCCCGGCTTCATTGAGGAATCTTGCCGCTTGGATGAAGACTTCTCCCGGCTGGATGAGGATGGATGTCCGGTCTTCAAAAACTGTAAGTGGATCTTCGGGGGTTAGTGTTAGGTTTTTTTTAAGGGTTTTTTGGGTGGGTTTTATTTTTAGATTAGGGACTTTGGGCACTGTAAAAGAGCTATGCCATTTTAAGGGCAATGCCTATACAAATGCCCTTTTCAGGGCAATGGGGAGCTTAGGTTTATTAAGATAGGATATTATTAGGAGGTTTGGTTGTGTGGGTGGTGGGTTTTACTGTTGGGGAGTTGTTTATATATTTTTTTTACAGGTAAAAGAGCTGATTTCTCTGGGTCAATGCCCAGCAAAAGGTCCTTTTAAGGGCCATTGGCAGTTTAGTGTAGACTAGGGTTTTTTATTTTGGGGGGCCTTTTTTTATTTTGAGAGGGCTATTAGATTATGTGTAATTAGTTTAAATATTTGATCATTTCTTTTTTATTTTGTGTAATTTAGTGTTTATTATTTTTTGTAATTTATTTAATTTTAGTATAATGATAGGTTTAACTGTAAGACAGGTTAGGTTTTATTTTACAGGTAAATGTGTATTTATTTTTACTAGGTAGTTAGTAAAAAGTTAACTATTTACTAACTTGTCTACCTAGTTAAAATAAATACAAACTTACCGGTGAAATAAAAATAAAACCTAAGATAGCTACAATGTAACTATTAGTTATATTGTAGCTAGCTTAGGTTTAATTTTACAGGTAAGTATTATTTAGTTTTAAATAGGAATAATTTATGTATTAACTGTAATTTTTATTTGGAATTATTTTAATTACGTTAAAGTTAGTGGGTGTTAGGGTTACGTTAGGGTTAGGATTAGATTTAGGGTTAGGTTTAGGGGTTAATAACTTTAGTATAGTGGTGGCGACATTGGGGCAGCAGATTAGGGGTTAATAAGTATAGTTAGCTGGCGGCGATTTTAGGGGCAACAGATTTGGGGTTAATAACAGTAATGTAGGTTTTGGCGATGTTAGGGACAGCAGATTAGGGGTTAATAAGTGTATGTAGGTGGCGACGACATTGGGGGTAGCAGATTAGGGGTTAATATGTTTATTATAGTGGCGGCAATGTCTGGAGTGGCAGATTAGGGGTTATGCTACAGCTTTGTAGCATAAAACCCATAACTACTGACTTTTAGGTGGCTGTACAGATCTTGTAGTTATAGTCTGTACTCTGTACCGCTCACTTTTTGGCCAGACAGGCAAACTCGTAATACCGGCGTTATGGAAGTCCCATTGAAAAAGGTGCGGTAGTTACGTTGCGTTACGGCCAAAAAAGTGTGCGGTACAGCTATAACTACAACACCTGTAATACCAGCTGTAGTGAAAAAGAGCCATAACGCTGATTTTTCACTCATAACGCACAATTCATAATCTAGCCCACAGTTATTTAAACTGGTTTTGATTTTGCATGTTAAAAAAATGAAGAAAGAAAAAAAGAAAGATTATTCAGGTTATTAAATTTCAGGAAATCAAAATGGAACACTTTCACCATATTAAATACAGTCCCATTGTAGTCAGGCATCAAGGGGTCAAAGGTAAAATTTAAGAACAGATCCAAGTTGTTTAATTAAGGTCAAAACATTTTAACTTAACTGGAGCAGACACAGTTCATTTTGCTAAAGAGGAACATGAATAGGGGAAGAATAAATCAAACTAGGAATATCTGTTGGGAAATTGCAAAACCTTTTATCAAGGAAATACTATAGCAGATGAACAACCATTTTTCTACCAATGACAAAACATTTTATTGTGTACATTACAACAACAATACAATTATGAAGTAACAGTAGCAAATAGTTTTTCCAGTCTTTCCTATTTTGCATTTTATAAAAACACTTTTTTTTGTTTTCTTTAACAGGGCTACATATTTAACTTGCTTATCAGTGAATGTACTAAGATTAAAAAATATCTATCCATGAGCTGACATTTTTTTACTTAAAAAGTCAGCGCTCTAAATGTATGGATGCCCAATGAAACTATTCTGTCACACCTATAGAAATGTGACAAATTTGTTCAGACATTTTAGGAAATTGACTCAAAATAGGACAAGCATTTCTTGATTGGCTTTAAACCCCTCTTACTATTCACTAGATAAAATTTAAATAATAATTTATAGGGTATCTGTCACTCTCACATATCAACACATAATAACAATAAAACCCTTTAGTTTTTACTAATAATAAAATAAAAAAAAGGGTAAGTGTTGGCCAGACTATTGGGCCAAATTACCAAGCTCCGAATGGAGCTTGATGCCCCTGTTTCCGCACAAGCCTTCAGGCTCGCTGGAAACAGCAGTTATGAAGCAGCGGTCTTAAGACCGCTGCACCATAACTGGTCGGCTGCCTCTGAGGCTGCGGTCTGCAATCCGCCCGATCTTATACGATCGGGCTGATTGACAACCCCTGCAGGAGGTGGCATTACAGGGGGTGGCATTGCACAAGCAGTTCTAGTGAACCGCTTGTGCAATGTTAAATGCCGACAGCATATGCTGTCGGCATTCAGCGTTGTCTGTCGGACATGATACGCTACAGCGTATCATGTCCGCCAGACACATGATAAATCGGCCCCTATAGACAAATTGCAGAAAAAAGTAAATTATATAAATGTTTTTGTTTTTTACTAAGTTTATTTTTATTCCTGTAAAAGTAATTTTGGAGTGCTTTTTAAGGTTACACTTGTAATAGTTATAATATTCATCTGATTTTTGTGGGCCTCAGATCTGTACCAGGAATAAATATAGCAAGGAGATTTCACCCTGTTCTTTTTTATTTAATTGTAAAACAGATTGAATGTCTCATTAATCCAATGCTTATTGAATTAATATTAATTATACTCCAATAGAACATTATTTTATCATAGTATAATCTTTCCCTTTGTTGTTTTGCTTCTTTTACGGCTAGATTTAGAGTTCTGCGGCCAAAGGGGTGCGTTAGCTACGCGTGCTTTTTTTCCCCCGCACCTTTTAAATACCGCTGGTATTTAGAGTTCACAGAATGGCTGCGTTAGGCTCCAAAAAGTGAGCGTAGAGCATATTTAATGCCACTGCAACTCTAAATACCAGCGTTGCTTACGGACGCGGCCAGCTTCAAAAACGTGCTCGTGCACGATTCCCCCACAGGAAACAATGGGGCTGTTTGAGCTGAAAAAAAAACTAACATCTGCAAAAAAGCTGCGTTCAGCTCCTAACGCAGCTACATTGTTTCCTGTGGGGAAACACTTCCTAAGTCTGCACATAACACCCTAACATGTACCCCGAGTCTAAACACCCCTAACCTTACACTTATTAACCCCTAATCTGCCGCCCCCGCTATCGCTGACCCCTGCACTTTATTATTAACCCCTAATCTGGCGCTCCGTACACCACCGCAAGCTACATTATAGCTATGTACCCCTAATCTGCTGCCCCTAACACTGCCGACCCCTATATTATATTTATTAACCCCTAATATGCCGCCCCCGCTATCGCTGACCCCTGCATTTTATTATTAACCCCTAATCTGCCGACCGCACACCGCTGCCACCTACGTTATCCCTATGAACCCCTAATCTGCTGCCCCTAACACCGCCGACCCCTATATTATATTTATTAACCCCTAATATGCCACCCCCAACGTCGCCGCTACCTACCTACACTTATTAACCCCTAATCTGCCGACCGGACCGCGCCGCTATTATAATAAAGTTATTAACCCCTAATCCGCCTCACTCCCGCCTCAATAACCCTATAATAAATAGTATTAACCCCTAATCTGCCCTCCCTAACATCGCCGACACCTAACTTCAAGTATTAACCCCTAATCTGCCGATCAGAGCTCACCGCTACTCTAATAAATTTTTTAACCCCTAAAGCTAATTCTAACCCTAACACCCCACTAAATTAAATATAATTTTATTCTAACGAAATAAATTAACTCTTATTAAATAAATTATTCCTATTTAAATCTAAATACTTACCTGTAAAATAAACCCTAATATAGCTACAATATAAATTATAATTATATTGTAGCTATTTTAGGATTAATATTTATTTTACAGGCAACTTTGTATTTATTTTAACCAGGTACAATAGCTATTAAATAGTTAATAACTATTTAATAGCTACCTAGTTAAAATAATTACAAAATTACCTGTAAAATAAATCCTAACCTAAGTTACAATTAAACCTAACACTACACTATAAATAAATTAATTAAATAAAATACCTACAATTATCTACAATTAAACCTAACACTACACTATCAATAAATTACTTAAATAAAATACCTACAATTATCTACAATTAAACCTAACACTACACTATCAATAAATTAATTAAATACAATACCTACAAATAAATACAATTAAATAAACTAACTAAAGTACAAAAAATAAAAAAGAACTAAGTTACAAAAAATAAAAAAATATTTACAAACATTAGAAAAATATTACAACTATTTTAAACTAATTACACCTACTCTAAGCCCCCTAATAAAATAACAAAGACTCCCAAAATAAAAAAATGCCCTACCCTATTCTAAAATTAAAATAGAAAAGCTCTTTTACCTTACCAGCCCTGAAAAGGGCCCTTTGCGGGGCATGCCCCAAAGAATTCAGCTCTTTTGCCTGTAAAAAAAAACATACAATACCCCCCCCAACATTACAACCCACAACCCACATACCCCTAATCTAACCCAAACCCCCCTTAAATAAACCTAACACTAAGCCCCTGAAGATCTCCCTACCATGTCTTCACCACACCGGGTCCCGATCTGTCCAGAAGAGCCTCCGATATCTTGATCCAAGCCCAAGCGGGGGGCTGAAGAGTGACGTCCATCCTCGGGCTGAAGTCTGGATCCAAGCGGCGGCTGAAGAAATCCATCATCGGGCTGAAGTCTTGATCCAAGCGGGCGCTGAAGAAGTCCATCATCTGGATGAAGTCTTCTATGAAGCAGCATCTTCAATCTTCTTTCTTCCAGAGCCATCATCTTCCATCCGACGCGGAACATCCTCTTCTACCGACGCCTACTCGCCAAATGACGGTTCCTTTAAATGACATCATCCAAGATGGCATCCCTCGAATTCCGATTGGCTGATAGGATTCTATCAGCCAATCGGAATTAAGGTAGGAAAATTCTGATTGGCTGATGGAATCAGCCAATCAGATTCAAGTTCAATCCGATTGGCTGATCCGATCAGCCAATCAGATTGAGCTCGCATTCTATTGGCTGTTCCGATCAGCCAATAGAATGCAAGCTCAATCTGATTGGCTGATCGGATCAGACAATCGGATTGAACTTGATTCTGATTGGCTGATTCCATCAGCCAATCAGAATTTTCCTACCTTAATTCCGATTGGCTGATAGAATCCTATCAGCCAATCGGAATTCGACGGACGCCATCTTGGATGACGTCATTTAAAGGAACCGTCATTCGGCGAGTAGGCGTCGATAGAAGAGGATGTTCTGCGTCGGCTTGAAGATGATGGCTCCGGAAGAAAGAAGATTAAAGATGCTGCTTCATAGAAGACTTCATCCCGATGATGGACTTCTTCAGCGCCCGCATGGATCAAGACTCCAGCCCGATGATGGATTTCTTCAGCCGCTGCTTGGATCCAGATTTCAGCCTGAGGATGGACGTCACTCTTCAGCCCCCAGCTTGGGCTTGGATCAAGACATCGGAGGCTCTTCTGGACAGATCGGGACCCGGTGTGATGAAGACAAGGTAGGGAGATCTTCAGGGGCTTAGTGTTAGGTTTATTTAAGGGGGGTTTGGGTTAGATTAGGGGTATGTGGGTGGTGGGTTGTAATGTTGGGGGGGGGGTGTATTGTATGGGTTTTCTTTACAAGCAAAAGAGCTGAATTCTTTGGGGCATGCCCCGCAAAGGGCCCTTTTCAGGGCTGGTAAGGTAAAAGAGCTTTTCTATTTTAATTTTAGAATAGGGTAGGGCATTTTTTTATTTTGGAGGCTTTGTTATTTTATTAGGGGGCTTAGAGTAGGTGTAATTAGTTTAAAATTGTTGTAATATTTTTCTAATGTTTGTAAATATTTTTTTATTTTTTGTAACTTAGTTCTTTTTTATTTTTTGTACTTTAGTTAGTTTATTTAATTGTATTTATTTGTAGGTATTGTATTTAATTAATTTATTGATAGTGTAGTGTTAGGTTTAATTGTAGATAATTGTAGGTAGTTTATTTAATTTATTTATTGATAGTGTAGTGTTAGGTTTAATTGTAACTTAGGTTAGGATTTATTTTACAGGTAATTTTGTAATTATTTTAACTAGGTAACTATTAAATAGTTATTAACTATTTAATAGCTATTGTACCTGGTTAAAATAAATACAAAGTTGCCTGTAAAATAAATATTAATCCTAAAATAGCTACAATATACTTATAATTTATATTGTAGCTATATTAGGGTTTATTTTACAGGTAAGTATTTAGCTTTAAATAGGAATAATTTATTTAATAAGAGTTAATTTATTTTGTTAGAATAAAATTATATTTAATTTAGGGGGGTGTTAGGGTTAGGGTTAGAATTAGCTTTAGGGGTTAAAAAATTTATTAGAGTAGCGGTGAGCTCCGATCGGCAGTTTAGGGGTTAATACTTGAAGTTAGGTGTCGGCGATGTTAGGGAGGGCAGATTAGGGGTTAATACTATTTATTATAGGGTTATTGAGGCGGGAGTGAGGCGGATTAGGGGTTAATAACTTTATTATAATAGCGGCGCAGTCCGGTCGGCAGATTAGGGGTTAATAAGTGTAGGTAGCGGCGACGTTGGGGGTGGCATATTAGGGGTTAATAAATATAATATAGGGGTCGGCGGTGTTAGGGGCAGCAGATTAGGGGTTCATAGGGATAACGTAGGTGGCAGCGGTGTGTGGTCGGCAGATTAGGGGTTAAAAAAATTTAATAGAGTGGCGGTGATGTGGGGGGACCTCGGTTTAGGGGTACATAGGTAGTTTATGGGTGTTAGTGTACTTTAGAGCACAGTAGTTAAGAGCTTTATAAACTGGCGTTAGCCCAGAAAGCTCTTAACTATTGACTTTTTTCTGCGGCTGGAGTTTTGTCGTTAGATTTCTAACGCTCACTTCAGCCACGACTCTAAATACCGGCGTTAGAAAGATCCCATTGAAAAGATAGGATACGCAAATGGTGTAGGGGGATCTGTGGTATGGAAAAGTCGCGGCTGGAAAGTTAGCGTTAGACCCTTTCCTGACTGACTCCAAATACCAGAGGGCGGTAAAAACCAGCGTTAGGAGCCTCTAAAGCTGGTTTTCACGGCTACCACCCAACTCTAAATCTAGCCATTAGATTTTAAGCAACATTTCAAACTTCAGTACATTTGTAGCACCAGTTTATTGATATAACAGCGGTAATCATGGTAAACAAAAGGAGTAAAAAATACAGTTTTTTTTTTTTTATTAAACTTACCATATCACATAATTTTTTAATTATTTATCAGATATTAATGCAAATAAATGCATTATTTAATGAGCACCCCCAGTTTATATTAAACAAGAGCCTAAAATTCATAATTTGTAAAATGCTTAGTACTTTTGTTTGTACTAAAAGAGCTGGGGACAAATATTTATTTTTTGATTGACAACCATTATAAACCCTTAATAATCATAAGTAAACTGCCCAACATCGCCTACACTAATAAAAGTTATTAACCCCTTATCCGCCGCTGTCATGCTACTCCTCCGCTCTGCTGTGGCCACGGGCGCAGGCAGTCCTCCTGTTGCTAGGGATGCGGCAGTGTAACTGCAGCATGGTGATAACATCATCACCGCCCTCCCTGTCTTCCCTATGTAAGTGCCTCAGTCTCTCACACCTGTGCTCAAGTATAGGTGTTACTTTGTGTTTTCCTGGGTGCTGTATTTCTGTTTACTGGATTGCTATATTGATACTCTGTTGATGAACTCTGCCTGTTTGACTACTCTGCTTGCCTTAACCCCTGAACTACTGGATTGCTATACTGTTACTGAACTCTGCTTGTTTGACTACTCTGCTTGCCTTAACCCCTGAACTACTGGATTGCTATACTTTTACTGAACTCTGCTTGTTTAACTACTCTGTTTGCCTTATCCCCTGAACTGCTGAATATCCTTTTGTTGCTGACTCCTGCCTGTTCCCGGTCCTTCTATTGGTTTACCCCTGAACTGCCATACTTCTGGATTACCTTCTTGTTGCCGCTGAGTACTGCCCTGCCTGCTGTGAGTACTGCTTACCTCATTTTACAAACTAACTCTCTGCTCTGGGATATTTCCTATCATTCCACTTGAAGCTGGGATAAGAAGACTACTGGCCAAGTTTGGTCTGATAGTGGAATATCCCACGAGCATTACAGCCGCTCCCTGACATCGCAGACACTAATAAAAGTTAGAAAAAAAGAGGAATGAGACTCCAAGACAGTCCAGCTCCAATGTATAAAAACAGAACTTTAATTATTATTATTTAAAATTGGACAAAAAGTGCAATGTGACAACATCTGACTCCACACAGGGAGTATTAAGCCAGAGTAAGTATGGTCTGACCAGTTTCAGTCCTGATGACCGTAATCATAGACCTGATAGGTTACAGGCTTGGCTTGTTTAAAATAAAGGATTAAAAACAATCTTATTGGCTGAAGCTAAGTAGCTTCAAGTTTAACCCCTAGTGTATCACATATCACAGAATAACATAGAATTGAATAATAAACTATCGGCTAGATTACGAGTTTTGCGTCAGAGGCTGTGCGGTGCTAACGAGCAGTTTTGTCTCACCGCTCACTTACATGCATCGCTGGTATTACGAGTTTTCAGAAACCCGTCATTAAAAGACAAGAAGTGAGCGTTGAGCAAAATTTTGCTCATTACCACACTCCAATACCAGTGCTGCTTAAGTCAGCGGTGAGCTGATCGTACGTGCTCGTGCATGATTTCCCCATAGGAATCAACGGGGAGAGACGGCTGAAAGAAAGTCTAACACCTGCAAAAAAGCAGCGTAAAGCTCCCTAACGCAGCCCCATTGATTCCTATGGGGAAATAAAAGTTATGTCTACACCTAACACCCTAACATGAACCCCCGAGTCTAAACACCCCTAATCTTACACTTATTAACCCCTAATCTGCCGCCCCTGACATCGCCGACACCTACATTATATTATTAACCCCTAATCTGCTGCCCCCATTATCGCTGACACCTACATTATATATATTAACCCCTAATCTGCCACCTCCAATGTCGTCACAACCTACATTTATTAACCCCTAATCTGCCGCCCCCAACGTCGCCGCCACTATAATAAACATATTAACCCCTAAACCGCCGCACTCCCGCCTCGCAAACATTAGTTAAATATTATTAACCCCTAATCTGCCGTCCCTAACATCGCCACCACCTTCCTACATTTATTAACCCCTAATCTGCCGCCCCAACGTCACCGCCACTATATTATGACACCCTAACACCCACTAACTTAAATATAATTTTAATAAATCTAAATAAATATTCCTATCATTAAATAAATTATTCCTATTTAAAACTAAATACTTACCTATAAAATAAACCTTAAGATTGCTACAATATGACTAATAGTTACATTGTAGCTATCTTAGGGTTATTTTTATTTTACAGGCAAGTTTGTATTTATTTTAACTATGTAGAATAGTTATTAAATAGTTATTAACTATTTAATAACTACCTAGCTAAAATAGAGACAAATTTACCTGTAAAATAAAAACCTAACCTAAGTTACGGTAACACGTAATACTGCAATATAATTAAATAAATTAACTAAATTAAATACAATTACCTAAATTAAATTAAATTAGCTAAAGTACAAAAAACCCCAATAAATTTCAGAAAATAATAAACAAATTACAGATATTTAAACTAATTACACCTAATCTAATAGCCCTATTAAAATAAAAAAGCTCCCCCAATAAAAAAAAACCCTAGCCTAAACTATACTACCAATAGCCCTTAAAAGGGCCTTTTGGGGGGCATTGCCCCAAAGTAATCAGCTCTTTTACCTGTAAAAAAAAAATACAAACAACCCCCCCAACAGTAAAACCCACCACCCACACAACCAACCCCCAAAATAAAAGGCTATCTAAAAAAACCTAAGCTCCCCATTGCCCTGAAAAGGACTTTTGGATGGGCATTGCCCTTAAAAGGACAGTTAGCTCTTTTGCCGCCCAAACCATAACCTAAAAATAAAACCCACCCAATACACCCTTAAAAAAACCTAACACTAACCCCCTGAAGATCAACTTACCGGGAGACGTCTTCATCCAAGCCGGGCCGAAGTCCTCAACGAAGCTGGGAGGATTCTTCATCCAAGCCGGACGAAGTGGTCCTCCAGATGGGCAGAAGTCCAATCAGCCAATAGGATTGAGCTCGCTTTCTATTGGCTGTTCCAATCAGCCAATAGAATGCAAGCTCAATCCTATTGGCTGAGTGGATCAGCCAATAGGATTGAACTTCAATCCTATTGGCTGATTGTCGTCTGGATGAAGAGTTCTGCCCGTCTGGAGGACCACTTCGCCTGGCTTGGATGAAGACTTCTCCTGGCTTCGTTGAGGACTTCGGCCCGACTTGGATGAAGATGTCTCCCGGTAAGTCGATCTTCAGGGGGTTAGTGTTAGGTTTTTTAAGGGTGTATTGGGTGGGTTTTATTTTTAGGTTAGGGTTTGGGCGGCAAAAGAGCTAACTGCCCTTTTAAGGGCAATGCCCATCCAAATGCCCTTTTCAGGGCAATGGGGAGCTTAGTTTTTTTAGATAGTATTTTATTTGGGGGGTTGGTTGTGTGGGTGGTGGGTTTTACTGTTTGGGGGTTGTTTGTATTTTTTTTACAGGTAAAAGAGCTGATTACTTTGGGGCAATGCCCCGCAAAAGGTCCTTTTAAGGGCTATTGGTAGTTTAGTTTAGGCTAGGGTTTTTTTTATTTTGGGGGGGCTTTTTTATTTTAAAAGAGCTATTAGATTAGGTGTAATTAGTTTAAATATCTGTAATTTGTTTATTATTTTCTGTAATTTAGTGTTTTGTTTTTTTTTTGTACTTAAACTAATTTAATTTAATTTAGGTAATTGTATTTAATTTAGTTAATTTATTTCATTATATTGTAGTGTTAGGTGTTAGTGTAATTTAGGTTAGGTTTTATTTTCCAGGTAAATGTCTTTATTTTAGCTAGGTAGTTATTAAATAGTTAATAACTATTTAATAACTATTCTACCTAGTTAAAATAAATACAAAATTTCCTGTAAAAAAACAATAAACCCTAAGCTAGCTACAATGTAACTATTAGTTATATTGTAACTAGCTTAGGGTTTATTTTATAGGTAAGTATTTAGTTTTAAATAGGAATAATTTAGTTAATGATAGTAATATTTATTTAGATTTATTGTAATTATATTTAAGTTAGGAGCTGTTAGGGTTAGGGTTAGACTTAGGTTTAGGGGTTAATAACTTTAATATAGTGGCGGCGACATTGGGGGCGGCAGATTAGGGGTTAATAAATGTAGTTAGGTTGCGGCGACATTGGGGGCAGCAGATTAGGGGTTAATAAATATAATGTAGGTGTCGGCGATGTTGGGAGCAGCAGATTAGGGTTTCATAACTATAATGTGAGTGGCTGCAGTGTCCAGAGCGGCAGATTAGGGGTTAATAATATAATGTAGGTGTCGGCAATGTCGGGGGCGGCAGATTAGGGGTTAATAAGTGTAAGATTAGGGGTGTTTAGACTCGGGGTTCATGTTAGGGTGTTAGGTGTAAACATAAATTTTATTTCCCCATAGGATTCAATGGGGCTGCGTTAGGGAGCTATACGCTGCTTTTTTGCAGGTGTTAGACTTTTTTTCAGCCGGCTCTCCCCGTTGCTTTCTATGGGGAAATCGTGCACAAGCACATACGACCAGCTCACCGCTGACTTAAGAAGCGCTGGTATTGGAGTACGGTAATGAGCAACATTTTGCTCAACGCTCACTTCTTGTCTTTTAACGTCGGGTTTCTTAAAACTCGTAATACCAGCGCTGCAGGTAAGTGAGCAGTGAGAGAAAACTGCTCGTTAGCACCGCACAGCCTCTAACGCAAAACTCGTAATCTAGGCCATAGTTTATTATTCAATTCTATGTAATTCTGTGATATGTGATACACTAGGGGTTAAACTTGAAGCTACTTAGCTTCAGCTTATAAGATTGTTTTTAATCCTTTTTTTAAACAAGCCAAGCCTTTATCCTAACAGGTCTATTATTACAGTCATCAGGACCGAAACCGGTCAGACCATGCTTACTCTGGCTTAATACTCCCTGTGGAGTCAGATGTTGTCACGGTGCACCTTTTGTCCAATTTTAAATAATAACAATTAAAGTTCTGTTTTTATACATTGGAGCTGGACTGCATTGGAGTCTGACTCCTCTTTTTTTCTATCTACTACGGAACACTGGGGTTCCGGTTTTGTTTCTAAGAAGTCCACGCCCACAGCCAAGAGCCTATAAATGAGCATGCTACCTTTGACGCTTCTCCACCTGAATGAGTGATCAGTGGAAAGAGACTGCTAAACCGAAAGAGGAGCTGAGCCGCTTCAGACACAGCAGCAGTGACAGGCAAAGAAGAAGAAGCTGTGAAAGTGCAAAACGTCCACTGCCACCTTTCATTGGATTCCAGATTATCACGGCAATTACATAGTGAGGGGTGAGTCTGACGGTCCCTTGTGTCCTTAAAGTTAAAGTAGTTTAAGTCATTATGGCAGCTTGCCTGGTAAGGAATGGGAGGAGCTAG
This sequence comes from Bombina bombina, assembly GCF_027579735.1. Lineage (NCBI taxonomy): Eukaryota > Metazoa > Chordata > Amphibia > Anura > Bombinatoridae > Bombina > Bombina bombina. The sequence continues at coordinate 651,902,824 of NC_069502.1, read as the reverse complement.
GGTTCCGGTACCTTTGAACCTATTCTTTAACTGAACTTGACGACTGACGCATTTATACTCTGTGTGGCTACACTATTACCGTTTATTCCACATGATCTCTGCATGTGAGGAGGTACACAAAGCGCAGTATGCTGTTATGATGTGAGCACTGACTACCACAATATATATATAAACACAAGCATACTTATGTGGGTGCCTTTGATGGTCCAACAAATAAGTGGGAGGAGCCGAATCCCAACCTTTGTATTTATATATGCTTTTGCTCTGATGTCACTTTATCCTGGACACAGAAGTAAGGTACCTCACAACTCATGAACGCCCCAATTTATGACCCCCTACACAAATGTATAGGTGTATATGTATACCTCTCCTTTTTTTGAGGTTAGCAGTCATAGTCTTTGTCTCATGAACAATCCCCATTGGATAACTACTCTTTCTCTTTTACTAATAAAAGTTATTAACCCCTAACTCCACCGTTCCCTGACATCGCCTCCACTAACCCCTAATCTTCCGGCCTCCCACATCGCCGCCACTAAATAATTTTCAGTAGCTCTCATCCTATTGGCTGATTTGAATTTGAAGAATCAAATCAGTCAATAGGAATGCAAGGTACGCCATTTTGAAATGGCTACCTTGCATTGAAGCTTCAGTGTACGCCGGTGACCATATGAAGAGGACGTTCCGCGCAGGATAGCATCGGCTTCCAGGAACCTTAAATAGATATTCTGGGGTTAGTGTTAAGGTTTTTTTGTGGTGGTTTTTCTTTTATATTAGGGCTTTGGGCAATTGTAAAAGAGCTAAGTGCCTTTTTAAAGGCCTTGAAAAAGAGCTGAATGCCCTTTTTAAGGGCAGTAAAAGAGCTGAATGCTTATACAAATGCCCCTTTAGGGGCAATGGTAGCTTAGGTTTTTTTTAGAGTTAGGTTTTTTTATTTTGAAGGGTTGGTTGGGTGGTGGGTTTTACTGTTAAGGGGCAGTTTGTATTTTTTTTCCAGGTAAATGCAATGCCTTACAAAAGGCCCTTTTAACTGCTATTGATAGTTTATTGTAGGCAAAGGGGTGTTTTTATTTGGGGGGGGGGGCTTTTTATAGGGCTATTAGATTAGATGTAATTATTAGGAGTTTTTATTTTTGATAATTTCGTTTATTATTTTTTGTAATCTTAGAGGTTTTTATTTTTCGTAAATTTTAGTGTTTTGTTTTTTTGTAATGTTAGATTTTTTTAAATTTTTTCTTAGGATTAGTTTTTTTATTAAATTTGTAATTTAGGATTTTTAATTGGTAGTTTTTTTATTTTATTAAAATAGTAAGGTTAGGTTAATTTATAGTTTAATGTTTGGTTTATTTTTATTTCACAGGTAAGTTTTTATTATTTTAAAGATAGTAATATTGTAATTTTAATTTAAAGTTAGGGGGGTGTTAGGTTAGGGGTTAATAGTTGAATTTAGTGTTTTGTGATGTGGGGCCGGCGGTTTAGGGGTTAATAGGTTTATTTAGTGGCGGCGATGTGGGAGGCCAGAGGTTAATATATTTAAATAGTGTTGGCGATGTGGGCGGGCAGCAAATTAGGGGTTAATAACTTTAAAATGCAATATTCCAACCGATAAAAACAAATAAACAAGCAAAGGACCCCACTAGTTATATCAATGTCACACCATCTTTCTGTTTGCAAGTGGTGGCTAATGATAGCGTGCACGATAACCAGTTTCATTTGAACACATGACCATTAGTGTGCCATTTTTATATTACTTAAGTGGGGCTTTTGTTTTAGAATAGGCATAACAGTTTTTTTTTGTTGTTTGGTAATATTTTTTTTTTTTTTTTCTGTAATGATAGCTTTTTTTCATGTAATTTTGTTTTCAGGTAAGGTTATTTTTTTTTGGTAACAGTGTAGAGGGGTATTTTGCTGTGGGCGTTGTGGCAGTTTAGGGGTTAATAGTGTAGAGGGGTATTTTGTGATGGAGTTGTGGTGGTTTAGGGGTTAATACTGTAGAAAAGTAGTTTGCAATGGAGTTTAAGGTGGTTTAGGGGTTAATAGGGAAGAGGGTTTTTTTGTGATGTGGAGGTGTGGCAGCTTATGGGTTAATATAGTAGTTTAGTGCAACTGTGTCTGGCCAAACTCTTAGGGCCGGATTTAATAAGCAGCAGATGCTGCTTTATCCGCCCCTAGTTTCCGACTCACAAGACCGCTGCTCATTAACTTGACACCCACTGCTAGTGGTGGATACTGTCGGCATTCAACGATGCCGGGCAGACATAATTCGCTACAGCGAATCATGTTGGCCTGGCGTTTAATAAATAAACACCTTAATGCGAACTTTCAGGTCATCAACTGGCCTGTCCTTTGGGCAGGGTGAGAGAGGCACCTTACCAGTGCCCGACCTTTGGGTGACTGAGAAAGCACAAAGTACATTCTGCATTTAGTTTATGAAGAAATGCATATGGTATCAGGAGGTGTAATATACAGTGTTATTCTTTCTATAGGTAAATGAATATCGGGACAGAGGTGGGCCATACAGAATGCAGGGTTTACAGGAAGAGGGTAATAAGGGCACTGGTCTTTCCCAGAGCCCCACAAATGCTAAAAGTGACCCTGATCATCATCCTATATAATTAAAGGCCAAGTGTGTTTGTCCGAAGCTGTCATGCGCAGTAGAGACAGCACGAGGACAAACACACCTGGCCTTTGAGTCCCTAGCTGATCTGCGGCAGAAGTGGGCGTGAGCGGGGGTGTGGCCGGCGTGAATGGGGCATGGCCGGCCGTGAATTGCCATGAAGGGGGCGTGGCCGGGCATTAAGGGGGCAGAAGAGGGGGGATAGAGAGAGGAAGAGAAAGACAGCAAAAGAGAGAGGGGGAGAGAGACAGCAAAAGAGAGGGGGAGAGAGACAGCAAAAGAGAGGGGGAGAGACAGCAAAAGAGGGGGAGAGAGACAGCAAAAGAGAGGGGGGAGAGAGACAGCAAAAGAGAGGGGGCGAGAGACAGCAAAAGAGAGAGGGGTAGAGACAGCAAAAGAGAGAGGGGGAGAGAGACAGCAAAAGAGAGGGGGAGAGAGACAGCAAAAGAGAGAGGGGGAGAGAGACAGCAAAAGAGAGAGGGGGAGAGAGACAGCAAAAGAGAGAGGGGAAGAGAGACAGCAAAAGAGAGGGGGAGAGAGACAGCAAAAGAGAGAGGGGGAGAGACAGCAAAAGAGAGGGGGGAGAGAGACAGCAAAAGAGAGAGGGGGAGAGAGACAGCAAAAGAGAGGGGGAGAGAGACAGCAAAAGAGAGGGGGGAGAGAGAAAGCAAAAGAGAGAGGGGAAAAGTGACAGCAAAAGAGAGGGGGAGAGAGACAGCAATAGAGAGAGGGGGAGAGAGACAGCAAAAGAGAGAGGGGAGAGAGAGACAGCAAAAGAGAGAGGGGGGAGAAAGACAGCAAAAGAGAGGGGGAGAGAGAGCGCAAAAGAGAGGGGGGAGAGAGAGCGCAAAAGAGAGGGGGAGAGAGCGCAAAAGAGAGGGGGAGAGAGAGCGCAAAAGAGAGGGAGGAAGAGAGAACGCAAAAGAGGGGGGTGAGAGAGCGCAAAAGAGAGGGGGGAAGAGAGAGCGCAAAAGAGGGGGGAGAGAGAGAGCGCAAAAGAGAGGGGGGAAGAGCGCAAACGAGAGGGGGGAGAGAGAGCGCAAAAGAGAGGGGAGAGAGAGAGCGCAAAAGAGAGGGGAGAGAGGGGGGGAGAGAGCGGGGGAGAGAGCGCAAAAGAGATGGAGGGGAGAGAGAGAGCGCAAAAGAGATGGGGGAGAGAGAGCGCAAAAGAGAGGGGGGGAAAGAGAGCACAAAAGAGAGGGGGAGAGAGAGAGCGCAAAAGAGAGGGGGAGAGAGAGAGCGCAAAAGAGAGGGGAGAGAGAGAGCACAAAATAGAGGGGGGAGAGAGAGCTCAAAAGAGAGGGGGGAGAGAGAGATCAAAAGAGAGGGGGGAGAGAGAGAGCGCAAAAGAGAGGGGGGACAGTTAGAGTGCAAAAGAGAGGGGGAGAGAGAGAGCACAAAATAGAGGGGGAGAGAGAGAGCTCAAAAGAGAGGGGGGAGAGAGAAAGCTCAAAAGAGAGGGGGAGAGAGAGAGCAAAAGAGAGGGGGGAGAGAGAGAGAGGAAAAGAGAGGGGGAGAGAGAGAGCGCAAGGGGTGGGCCCGCTGTACTGCAAAAAATGGTCCGTGTGAATGGGCTTTAGGACTAGTATACATATAATGCAATAGAACAGTTGCTGTTATAACAATACTTTAAGGAAATATTGCCAAGAGGTAACATTCTATGTTTTGATATTTAAATATATTGTTTTCTTCAGCTTATTAGTGTGTATAGAGTGATTCTTCAAGCATTTTATTATCTTATACCTACATTACAAATCTCAATGTAATGCTATGACTACAATTTAATATTATGATATTTTCCTATCATGAGAAACACAATACATATCTTATCTGCATTTTTCAATACAATCATGGAAACTGCATTAGATTTTAGAATATCATATTTCCAGTTATATTTGTCATATTACCTCATATTACAACATAGCATTTTAAATGATTGTCATATTACATCATATGACAAAAAGTCATAGCAAAGGCTGACTGAGGTAGTTTAGCTTTCAAATGCAATTCATACTAAAGGGTGTTTAAAAAATAAATTAATATGATTTTATATCATTAAAGTATTTTTATATGCATCAGAAAAACAATCATTGCATTGCTATACAAAAATAAAAACATTTAAAAGCATTTTCATTTTTTTATTTTATTAGGAAAATTTGCATTGCTTTGCAGTCTAGGGGCAAACCTTTGAAATATAAAATATCATCCACTGTAACCAGTTAGGGACAGATATACAGATCTCCTGCCCATACAGGGAGTGCAGAATTATTAGGCAAATGAGTATTTTGACCACATCATCCTCTTTATGCATGTTGTCTTACTCAAAGCTGTATAGGCTCGAAAGCCTACTACCAATTAAGCATATTAGGTGATGTGCATCTCTGTAATGAGAAGGGGTGTGGTCTAATGACATCAACACCCTATATCAGGTGTGCATAATTATTAGGCAACTTCCTTTCCTTTGGCAAAATGGGTCAAAAGAAGGACTTGACAGGCTCAGAAAAGTCAAAAATAGTGAGATATCTTGCAGAGGGATGCAGCACTCTTAAAATTGCAAAGCTTCTGAAGCGTGATCATCGAACAATCAAGCGTTTCATTCAAAATAGTCAACAGGGTCGCAAGAAGCGTTTGGAAAAACCAAGGCGCAAAATAACTGCCCATGAACTGAGAAAAGTCAAGCGTGCAGCTGCCAAGATGCCACTTGCCACCAGTTTGGCCATATTTCAGAGCTGCAACATCACTGGAGTGCCCAAAAGCACAAGGTGTGCAATACTCAGAGACATGGCCAAGGTAAGAAAGGCTGAAAGACGACCACCACTAAACAAGACACACAAGCTGAAAGGTCAAGACTGGGCCAAGAAATATCTCAAGACTGATTTTTCTAAGGTTTTATGGACTGATGAAATGAGAGTGAGTCTTGATGGGCCAGATGGATGGGCCCGTGGCTGGATTGGTAAAGGGCAGAGAGCTCCAGTCCGACTCAGACGCCAGCAAGGTGGAGGTGGAGTACTGGTTTGGGCTGGTATCATCAAAGATGAGCTTGTGGGGCCTTTTCGGGTTGAGGATGGAGTCAAGCTCAACTCCCAGTCCTACTGCCAGTTTCTGGAAGACACCTTCTTCAAGCAGTGGTACAGGAAGAAGTCTGCATCCTTCAAGAAAAACATGATTTTCATGCAGGACAATGCTCCATCACACGCGTCCAAGTACTCCACAGCGTGGCTAGCAAGAAAGGGTATAAAAGAAGAAAATCTAATGACATGGCCTCCTTGTTCACCTGATCTGAACCCCATTGAGAACCTGTGGTCCATCATCAAATGTGAGATTTACAAGGAGGGAAAACAGTACACCTCTCTGAACAGTGTCTGGGAGGCTGTGGTTGCTGCTGCACGCAATGTTGATGGTGAACAGATCAAAACACTGACAGAATCCATGGATGGCAGGCTTTTGAGTGTCCTTGCAAAGAAAGGTGGCTATATTGGTCACTGATTTGTTTTTGTTTTGTTTTTGAATGTCAGAAATGTATATTTGTGAATGTTGAGATGTTATATTGGTTTCACTGGTAAAAATAAATAATTGAAATGGGTATATATTTGTTTTTTGTTAAGTTGCCTAATAATTATGCACAGTAATAGTCACCTGCACACACAGATATCCCCCTAAAATAGCTAAAACTAAAAACAAACTAAAAACTACTTCCAAAAATATTCAGCTTTGATATTAATGAGTTTTTTGGGTTCATTGAGAACATGGTTGTTGTTCAATAATAAAATTAATCCTCAAAAATACAACTTGCCTAATAATTCTGCACTCCCTGTATAAAGCAATCACTGAGCAGCATGTAGAAAGTTTAGGGCTTTGAATCTTACTGATTGTTCTACCGCATCTCAGGCAGAAGTAGAGAAAATTTTAAGATTTCAATTACATGAAAAGTAGGCCAAATAAATATACTCAGTGTAACCACTTCCTATAGTGACATAAGGGAGCTGACATGCTGTCTGTCCTCTACTGAGCATGGGCAATAAATTGACTTTCTGTTACTTTTCAATGAATGTTAGAGGAAGCCAGCTCAAGTTTCTCTAGTAGAATTATGACATCAAGCTATAAATGCCTTCATATAGGGTTCTGACAGAAAGTAATGGATCCTGTGCAAATTATGTTAAAAAAACAGAAATAAAAGGTCAAATCATTTAAAAATGATAAGTAATACATGGTGCAATGATGTCTATTACCAGACTGCTTAGTGTTTTTTTTATTACAACAATGAAACAGACGGTTTTATATCTCTTAATGTGTCTCCTCTTCACATCCAGAACCCTGCTCAAGATAAATAGCTCTCAAGTTAAAATTTGACTTTCTAAAATTCATTGAATGACCTAGCAGTACTGAAGAAACGTCTTAGATCATTTCACCAGAGATTTAGAGAATTGGGCCCTAGATTGGAGCTATGTAATATATTTTAAGTTAGTAAACAATAACAAAAAACATCAACTTTGCTTTTGCATTGTGACACCATTGACATCCCAGGGTATATTCTACTGTGCAAATTAAATTATTATTATTATTATTCTTTATTTATAAAGCGCCAACAGATTCCGCAGCGCTGCCCATGGGTACAAGGACAACAGTACAGTGGAGAAACAATACGATAAGACACAAAATTTTACAGACAAATACAGGGGGAATTGAGGCCCTATTCCCGTGGGAACTTACAATCTAGATGGGTAGGAGGATTGGAAACAGGAGGTGGGGACTGCAGAGGTGAGAATGATATTAGTGAGGAGATAGAGGGCAACTGTTAGTTAATTGGTTAGTTCGTTAATAAGTCGGGTGATAAGCTTCCCTGAACAGAAAGATCTTTAGGTAACGTTTAAAGGAGGAGAGGTTAGGGGCAAGTCTGACATCTCGAGGAAGTGCATTCCAGAGGGTTGGTGCCGCACGAGAGAAGTCCTGTAGTCTAGAATTAGAGGAGGTGATGGTAGAGGATGCAAGAAGCAGGTCGTTGTTGGATCTTAGGGGACGGGCAGGAGTATATTTGTTGATGAGTGAGGACAGGTAGGGTGGGGCAGCATTGGTGAGGGCTTTGTAGGTCAGGGTGAGAATTTTGAATTTAACTCTGTTGTGAATGGGGAGCCAGTGAAGGGACTCACAGAGAGGCGCAGCAGAAACAGAGCGTCGAGAGAGGTGGATTAGTCTGGCAGATGCATTTAGGATGGATTGGAGGGTAGAGAGGTGGGTGAGAGGGAGGCCAGTTAGTAAGTTGTTACAGTAGTCAAGTCGGGAAATTACCAGGGAGTGGATGAGATGTTTGGTAGTTTCAGCACTCAGAAACGGGCGAATTTTGGAGATATTGCGTAAGGTGGTTGCGGCAGGATGAAGAGAGCAGTTGGATGTGGGGAATGAAGGACAGATTTGAGTCAAGCGTGACTCCGAGGCAGCGGACTTGAGGTGATGGGGGAGATAGTGGTGCCGCCAACAGTGATAGAAAAATTAGAGACTTGAGTGGAGCTAGAGGGGGGAATTAGAAGTAGTTCGGTCTTGGACATATTTATTTTTAGGTGGTGAGAGGCCATCCAGGAGGAAATGCCAGATAAGCAGTCGCTGATGTGAGAGTTGACAAAAGGAGAGAGTGCAGGGGTGGAAAGGTAGATCTGGGTTTCATCAGCATAGAGGTGAAAGCTGAAGCCATAGCTGTTGACAAGTTTACCCAGTGAAGAAGTGTAAATAGAAAAGAGTAGAGGACCCAGGACAGAGCCTTGAGGTACTCCAACAGACAGGGGCAATAGAGAGGAGGAGTCACCAGCAAAAGAGACTGAGAAGGATCTGTTAGAGAGATAAGAGTGAATCCAGGAGAGGGCAGTGTCACAGGGACCAAGAGAACTGAGAGACTGTAGGAGAAGGGGATGGTCAACAGTGTCAAAGTAAATGAAAACAAACATTATTATTTTAATTATTATTATTATTTTAATATCTTGAAATTTTGAATATGCTTAGTATTTACTATAGGCCACATTATGAGTGGCATTCTGTTGCGCGAGTGATATCTGGTTTATCGTGCCTGTTTGAGTGCATCGGAAGCAGCGCAAATTACAAGTTGAAAGTAAATGAATTTAATGCATGTCGGGATAGTGTAACCTCAGAACTCTAGTTAACTGTTACATTGAAAAAAGGGTTACAAAACGCATAAAAAATACATTAAAAAGTAGAGTTCCACTCATAATAACACCACCAAATAAAAATGATTAGAAAAAAATTGCATAAAAAAGTTGTAAAGGCTCAAAGATATGAGGTCTCAGGTTTTTAGAAAAATAAATGACTGCAAAAAATTAACATAGAGATACATACATATACATGTCTAAATATGTATGTGTGTATATATATATATATATATATATATATATATATATATATATATGTGTGTTTTTATGTGTGCATACCACATATGTATGTATTTATGTATTTATATGTGTATATAAGTATTTACAGACATATCTACACATATAAACACATAAATACATATTTATACATATATAGACATAAATTAGAGCCCTTTAAAATCAAGTAGCTGAAAACAGGAAAAATCATATTTATGCAATATTCATATTTAATAAAGTGTTTAACTAAGTATTCACTGTAAAATTGTCACATTCCAATGGTCTTCACATAGGGCAATATGTTCTAAATATTTTTAATTTTAATGCAAACCAATAGCGCAAGACTCTCACAGCTTACAAGTCAATTCTATTAATAATATAATAATCATAACATATATGCAGAGGGTTATAGTGATATTAGTACAAATACAGACATATCCCGCACCTTCTAGATGTTGTAAAATCACTTAGCTCAGTCACTGGATGTGCGTTCACATACAGATCATAGTCCAAATATATAAGATGGATTTCTACTACGCAGTATCTTTTCAACACTGGTGCTTTTAATCCTTAGACAGGATATCTGTTTTTGGCCATTGAGAAAGTCCACCTGAAACGCATAGGGTGTGAGGGTCATAATGGACTTTGAGAACGTGGACGCTACAGAGCATGCAGTACTGAGAGAAAAGCCTTGGGTTTAAGGAGCACCCCAAAGCGTATCCAGCAGCCGTAGGTCGGCATAAGAGGTGGATGTTTTGAAGGGAGCACAATTCGGAGGTCTTTTTAGATGATAAGCTGACTATTTTTTTTATCCTGTAAGTGTATAGTATATTGTGACTATTGTAATTGATTGTAGTAAACACTGCTGTGAGTCACAGGTTCGCTCTTTTGTTTCCTACTTTCTAAGTATTTTTGAATAGATATTCCAATATATATCTGTATATAACTATAACTATATATATATATATATATATATATATATATATATATGTATTTATGAATAAACAGAACATGTTCTTCTATGTGAAGAACACTGAAATGTGAAATATTCATATTTTCATGCCGGTTTAGCACACTTGAGAAAATGCAATCAGGTTTGCGTGACTTTTTGGGTGTTATTTTTTATCCCCACTTTCCGTGCTCCATTGACTTCTATGGGACAATAAGTTAACTTGGTTGCAATGTTGTAACTTTGGCTTTTTGCAACTAGATGTTATGACACAAGAATCATAATAATAACCATTTTTGTACAGTGCACCCATATTACACAACGCTGATTAGCCAGAGTTGGGTTGGATATAAAATCCACTGAGAAGGTTTACACAATGTGGCTACTAAGTGAAATGTGGTTACTTCAAAGTTCTCTCCCACTGTCCCTTCCACAACTTTCCATTCCCTATAAATATGAGGGCCACGTATGCCTTGGACAGAAATGGCCATTCACTTCCCATGGAACTATCATTTTTGCTTAATCTCGATCTCAGACTTGTCATAACCCAACCAACATTGCCCAGTCCTAATCTGGATATGTTGGGTGTTATGTGATGGGTGGAATGGTAGAAGTGTGGAATTTAGCCAAAAAAGACTATAAAATGACACATGAATTGTGAAATTACGTAGCCAAATAACAATAACATTATGAAGTGCAGTAGAGACAGATGCCATGAAACTCAGCAAACAATAGATATCTTGACTTCCATATACGAATCTATCTATCTATTTGTTAAATAAATGTTAGACAAAGATAAGTTTGTACAAATATTGTAGCCATTGAAAATTAAGTTTATGTTGCCCATTTTATTGCTTTTTCACCATGAACAAATATACATTTCTGTCATGTAATTGGCAAGAGTCCATGAGCTAGTGACGTATGGGATATACAATCCTACCAGGAGGGTCAAAGCTTCCCAAACCTCAAAATACCTATAAATACACCCCTCACCACACCCACAATTCAGTTTTACAAACTTTGCATCCTATGGAGGTGGTGAAGTAAGTTTTTGCTAAAATTTCTATGTTGATATGCGCTTCTCAGCATTTTGAAGCCCGGTTCCTCTTAGAGTACAGTGAATGTCAGAGGGATGTGAAGGGAGTATCACCTATTGAATGCAATGGTTTTCCTCATGGGAGATCTATTTCATAGGTTCTCTGTTATCGGTTGTAGAGATTCATCTCCTACATCGCTTTTCAGATTGACGATATACTCTCATATTCCATTACCTCTACTGATAACCGTTTCAGTACTGGTTTGGCTATCTGCTATATGTGGATGGGTGTCTTTCGGTAAGTATGTTTTTATTGCTTAAGACACCCTCAGCTATGGTTTGGCACTTTATGCATTAATATAAAGTTCTAAATATATGTATTGTACATATATTTGCCATGAGTCAGGTTTATGTATATTTCCTTTTGCAGACTGTCAGTTTCATATTTGGGGAAAAACATATTTAGGAATTTTTTTTTCTTACCTGGGGTTTAGTCTTTTTTCAAATTGACTTCTTTTTTCTTTCAATATCGCGGGCAATAATTAGGCCCGCGAGGGCGCAAAATGCCAAAGTTTATTGCGTCATTCTTGGCGCTAGAATTTTTTTGGCTCGAAGGTACGTCCAATGACGCAAATTCGTCATTTCCAGCTACTTAGTTGACACTGAGTTCCTTGCACAAGGTTGCGTCGTTAATGATGCAAGTGCGTCATTTCCGGATATTGTTAGCGCCAAAAAAAAATTCAGTTACGTTGTGCATCATACTTGGCGCCAAATCATTTCATTATTTAAAACCCCATTGCTATATGCCTCTTGCCTTTTTCTATGTCAGAGGGCTATGCTGTTTGCATTTTTTTCCCATTCCTGAAACTGCCATATAATTTTGCTTTATATGTTGTTTTTTCTCTTACATTTTGCAAGATGTTTTAATCTGATCCTGTCTTAGGCCTAGATTTGGAGTTCGGCGGTAGCCGTCAAAACCAGCGTTAGAGGCTCCTAACGCTGGTTTTGGCCGCCCGCTGGTATTTGGAGTCAGTGATTAAAGGGTCTAACGCTCACTTTTCAGCCGCGACTTTTCTATACCGCAGATCCCCCTACGCCATTTGCGTAGCCTATCTTTTCAATGGGATCTTTCTAACGCTGGTATTTAGAGTCGTTTCTGAAGTGAGCGTTAGAGCTCTAACGACAAAACTCCAGCCGCCTGAAAATAGCAGGAGTTAAGAGCTTTCTGGCTAACGCCGGTTTATAAAGCTCTTAACTACTGTACCCTAAAGTACACTAACACCCATAAACTACCTATGTACCCCTAAACCGAGCTCCCCCCACATCGCCGCCACTCGATTAAAATTTTTAACCCCTAATCTGCCGACCGCCACCTACGTTATACTTATGTACCCCTAATCTGCTGCCCCTAACCCCGCCGACCCCTATATTATATTTCTTAACCCCTAACTTGCCCCCCACAACGTCGCCGCCAGCTACTTAAAATAATTAACCCCTAATCTTCCGACCGCAAATCGCCGCCACCTACGTTATCCCTATGTACCCCTAATCTGCTGCCCCTAACATCGCCGACCCCTATATTATATTTATTAACCCCTAATCTGCCCCCCTCAACGTCGCCGACACCTGCCTACACTTATTAACCCCTAATCTGCCGAGCGGACCTGAGCGCTACTATAATAAAGTTATGAACCCCTAACCCGCCTCACTAACCCTATCATAAATAGTATTAACCCCTAATCTGCCCTCCCTAACATCGCCGACACCTAACTTCAATTATTAACCCCTAATCTGCCGACCGGAGCTCACCGCTATTCTAATAAATGTATTAACCCCTAAAGCTAAGTCTAACCCTAACACTAACACCCCCCTAAGTTAAATATAATTTTTATCTAACGAAATAAATTAACTCTTATTAAATAAATGATTCCTATTTAAAGCTAAATACTTACCTGTAAAATAAATCCTAATATAGCTACAATATAAATTATAATTATATTATAGCTATTTTAGGATTTATATTTATTTTACAGGCAACTTGGTAATTATTTTAACCAGGTACAATAGCTATTAAATAGTTAAGAACTATTTAATAGTTACCTAGTTAAAATAATAACAAATTTACCTGTAAAATAAATCCTAACCTAAGATATAATTAAACCTAACACTACACTATCAATAAATTAATTAAACACAATTCCTACAAATAAATACAATTAAATAAACTAGCTAAAATACAAAAAATAAAAAAGAACTAAGTTACAGAAAATAAAAAAATATTTACAAACATAATAAAAATATTACAACAATTTTAAACTAATTACACCTACTCTAAGCCCCCTAATAAAATAACAAAGCCCCCCAAAATAAAAAATTCCCTACCCTATTCTAAATTAAAAAAGTTACAAGCTCTTTTACCTTACCAGCCCTGAACAAGGCCCTTTGCGGGGCATGCCCCAAGAATTTCAGCTCTTTTGCCTGTAAAAGAATAAATACAATACCCCCCCCCCCCAACATTACAACCCACCACCCACATACCCCTAATCTAACCCAAACCCCCCTTAAATAAACCTAACACTAAGCCCCTGAAGATCTTCCTACCTTGTCTTCACCATACCAGGTTCACCGATCCGTCCTGAAGAGCTCCTCCGATGTCCTGATCCAAGCCCAAGCGGGGGCTGAAGAGGTCCATGATCCGGTCAAAGTCTTCATCCAAGCGGGGCAGAAGAGGATCTTCCATCCGATTGAAGTCATCATCCAGGCGGCATCTTCTATGGTCTTCCATCCGGAGCGAAGCGGCAGGATCCTGAAGACCTCCAGCGCGGAACATCCATCCGGACCGATGACTGAACGACGAATGACTGTTCCTTTAAGGGACGTCATCCAAGATGGCGTCCCTCGAATTCCGATTGGCTGATAGGATTCTATCAGCCAATCGGAATTAAGGTAGGAATTTTCTGATTGGCTGATGGAATCAGCCAATCAGAATCTAGTTCAATCCGATTGGCCGATCCAATCAGCCAATCAGATTGAGCTCGCATTCTATTGGCTGTTCCGATCAGCCAATAGAATGCGAGCTCAATCTGATTGGCTGATTGGATCGGCCAATCGGATTGAACTAGATTCTGATTGGCTGATTCCATCAGCCAATCAGAAAATTCCTACCTTAATTCCGATTGGCTGATAGAATCCTATCAGCCAATCGGAATTCGAGGGACGCCATCTTGGATGACGTCCCTTAAAGGAACAGTCATTCGTCGTTCAGTCGTCGGTCCGGATGGATGTTCCGCGCTGGAGGTCTTCAGGATCCTGCCGCTTCGCTCCGGATGGAAGACCATAGAAGATGCCGCCTGGATGATGACTTCAATCGGATGGAAGATCCTCTTCTGCCCCGCTTGGATGAAGACTTTGACCGGATCATGGACCTCTTCAGCCCCCGCTTGGGCTTGGATCAGGACATCGGAGGAGCTCTTCAGGACGGATCGGTGAACCTGGTATGGTGAAGACAAGGTAGGAAGATCTTCAGGGGCTTAGTGTTAGGTTTATTTAAGGGGGGTTTGGGTTAGATTAGGGGTATGTGGGTGGTGGGTTGTAATGTTGGGGGGGGGGGGTATTGTATTTATTCTTTTACAGGCAAAAGAGCTGAAATTCTTGGGGCATGCCCCGCAAAGGGCCCTGTTCAGGGCTGGTAAGGTAAAAGAGCTTGTAACTTTTTTAATTTAGAATAGGGTAGGGAATTTTTTATTTTGGGGGGCTTTGTTATTTTATTAGGGGGCTTAGAGTAGGTGTAATTAGTTTAAAATTGTTGTAATATTTTTATTATGTTTGTAAATATTTTTTTATTTTCTGTAACTTAGTTCTTTTTTATTTTTTGTATTTTAGCTAGTTTATTTAATTGTATTTATTTGTAGGAATTGTGTTTAATTAATTTATTGATAGTGTAGTGTTAGGTTAATTGTAGGTAATTGTAGGTAGTTTATTTAATTATTTTATTGATAGTCTAGTGTTAGGTTTAGTTATATCTTAGGTTAGGATTTATTTTACAGGTAAATTTGTTATTATTTTAACTAGGTAACTATTAAATAGTTCTTAACTATTTAATAGCTATTGTACCTGGTTAAAATAATTACCAAGTTGCCTGTAAAATAAATATAAATCCTAAAATAGCTATAATATAATTATAATTTATATTGTAGCTATATTAGGATTTATTTTACAGGTAAGTATTTAGCTTTAAATAGGAATCATTTATTTAATAAGAGTTAATTTATTTCGTTAGATAAAAATTATATTTAACTTAGGGGGGTGTTAGTGTTAGGGTTAGACTTAGCTTTAGGGGTTAATACATTTATTAGAATAGCGGTGAGCTCCGGTCGGCAGATTAGGGGTTAATAATTGAAGTTAGGTGTCGGCGATGTTAGGGAGGGCAGATTAGGGGTTAATACTATTTATGATAGGGTTAGTGAGGCGGGTTAGGGGTTCATAACTTTATTATAGTAGCGCTCAGGTCCGCTCGGCAGATTAGGGGTTAATAAGTGTAGGCAGGTGTCGGCGACGTTGAGGGGGGCAGATTAGGGGTTAATAAATATAATATAGGGGTCGGCGGTGTTAGGGCAGCAGATTAGGGGTACATAGGGATAACGTAGGTGGCGGCGGTTTACGGAGCGGCAGATTAGGGGTTAAAAAAAATATGCAGGGGTCAGCGATAGCGGGGGCGGCAGATTAGGGGTTAATAAGTGTAAGGGTAGGGGTGTTTAGACTCGGGGTACATGTTAGAGTGTTAGGTGCAGACGTAGGAAGTGTTCCCCCATAGGAAACAATGGGGCTGCGTTAGGAGCTGAACGCTTCTTTTTTGCAGGTGTTAGGTTTTTTTTCAGCTCAAACAGTCCCATTGTTTCCTATGGGAGAATCGTGCACGAGCACGTTTTGGAGGCCGGCCGCGTCCGTAAGCAACTCTGGTATCGAGAGTTGCATTTGCGGTAAAAATGCTCTACGCTCCTTTTTTGGAGCCTAACGCAGCATTTGATTGAACTCTCGATACCAGAGTTAATTTTATGGTGCGGCCAGAAAAAAGCCCGCGGAGCGTTAACAGCCCTTTTACCGCCGAACTCCAAATCTAGGCCTAAGAAATCACTGTTGGAACCCTGCTGCCTGATAACAGTTCTACCAAAGCTAAGTGCATTTGTTGTAAACTTGTGGAGATTATATCTCCAGCTGTGGTTTGTAATAGTTGTCATGATAAACTTTTACATGCAGATAATGTGTCCATCAGTAATAGTACATTGCCTGTTGCTGTTCCTTCAACATCTAATGCACAAGATATACCTGTGAATCTAAAAGATTTTATTGCTGATTCTATTCAGAAGGCTTTGTCTGCCATCCCGCCTTCAAAAAACGTAAAAGGTCTTTTAAAACTTCTCATAAAGTTGATGAAATTTCAAATGACCGACAACATACTGAATTATCCTCCTCTGATGAGGATCTATCTGATTCAGAAGATCCTTCCTCAGATATTGACACTGACAAATCTATTTATTTATTTAAAATGGAGTATATTAGTTCTTTGTTAAAAGAAGTGTTGATTACATTGGATATTGAGGAAACTAGTCCTCTTGATACTAAAACTAGTAAACGTTTAAATTCTGTTTATAAACCTCCTGTTGTTACTCCAGAGGTTTTTCCAGTTCCTGATGCTATTTCTGATATGATTTCTAAGGAATGGTACTTCTTTTATTCCTTCTTCAGGGTTTAAAAAATTGTATCCTTTGCCAGCTGTTACATTGGAGTTTTGGGAAAAGATCCCCAAAGTTGATGGGGCTATCTCTACTCTTGCTAAACATACTACTATTCCTATGGAAGATAGTACTTCTTTTAAAGATCCTTTAGATTGGAAACTTGAATCTTATCTAAGGAAAGCCTATTTATATTCTGGTCATCTTCTCAGGCCTGCAATTTCTTTGGCTGATGTTGCAGCTGCATCAACTGTTTGGTTGGAAAGTTTAGCTCAACAAGAATTGGATTTGATTTGTCTAGCATTGTTCGCTTGCTTCAACATGCTAATCATTTTATTTGTGATGCCATTTTTGATATCATCAAAATTGATGTTAAATCTATGTCTTTAGCTATTTTAGCTAGAAGAGCTTTGTGGCTTAAATCTTGGAATGCTGACATGACTTCTAAGTCTAGATTGCTATCTCTTTCTTTCCAAGGTAATAATTTATTTGCTTGTCAGTTGGATTCAATTATTTCAATTGTCACTGGGGGGAAGGGAGTTTTTTGCCTCAGGATAAAAGACCTAAGGGTAAATCTAAAGCTTCTAACTGTTTTCGTTCCTTTCGACAAATTAAGGAACAGAAACTTAATCCTTCCCCCAAGGAATCTGTTTCCAGTTGGAAACCTTCTTCAAATTGGAATAAATCCAAGACATTTAAGAAACCAAAGCCAGCCCCCAAGCCCGCATGAAGGTGCGGCCCTCATTCCAGCTCAGCTGGTAGGGGGCAGATTAAGATTTTTCAAGGATGTTTGGACTAATTCTGTACAAAATCAATGGATTCTGAGTATTGTCTCTCAGAGGTACTGAATAGGATTTAGAGTAAGACCTCCTGTAAAAAATATATTTTCTCTCACGCATCCCAGCAAATCCAGTAAAGGCTAAGGCTTTCCTGAAGTGTGTTTCAGACCTGGAGTTTTCAGGGGTAATCATGCCGGTTCCGTTTCAGGAACAGGGTCTGGGGTTTTATTCAAATCTATTCATTGTCCTAAAGAAAGAAAATTCATTCAGACCAGTTCTGGATCTGAAAATTTTGAATCGTTATGTAAATGTACCAACTTTCAAAATGGTGACTATAAAGACCATTCTGCCTTTTGTTCAGCACAGGCATTATATGTCCACAATAGACTTACAGGATGCATATCTTTATATTCCGATTCATCCAGGTCATTATCAGTTTCTGAGATTCTCTTTTCGAGACAAGCATTACCAATTTGTCGCTCTTCCTTTTGGCCTAGCAACAGCTCCAAGAATCTTTTCAAAGGTGCTCAGTGCCCTACTCTCTGTAATCAGAGAGCAGGGTATTACGGTGTTTCCTTATTTGGACGATATCTTGGTACTAGCTCATTATTTACATTCTGCAGAATCTCACACAAATCAGCTAGTGTTGTTTCTTCAAAAACATGGTTGGAGGATCAATTTACCAAATAGTTCTTTGATTCCTCGGACAAGGGTCACATTTTTAGGTTTCCAGATAGATTCAGTGTCCATGACTCTGTCTCTAACAGATAAGAGATGTTTAAAATTGGTTTCAGCCTGTTGGAACCTTCAGTCTCAGTCATTCCCTTCAGTAGCTATGTGCATTGAAGTTTTGTATGCTGAACCAATGGTGCAGGGATTATACAAGGATATCACAATTAATATCCTTAAATCTCAATGTTCGACTGTCTCTGACTTGGTGGTTAGATCACCATTGTATAGTTCAAGGGGCCTCTTTTTTTCATCCAACCTGGACTGTGATCACAACAGATGCGAATCTTTCAGGTTTGGAGCTGTTTGGGGATCTCTGACAGCACAAGGGGTTTGGAAATCTCAAGAGGCGAGATTACCAATCAATATCCTGGATACTTGCTTGGGTGGAATCCAGCTCCTGTCTAATTTCTGCGGTTCATATCCCAGGTATAGACAATTGGGAAATGGATTATCTCAGCCGTCAGACTTTACATCCGGGGGAGTGGTCCCTCCATCCAGATGTGTTTTCTCAAGTTGTTCAGATGTGGGGTCTTCCAGAAATAGATCTGATGGCTGCTTCTCATCTAAACAAGAAAATTCCCAGGTACCTGTCCAGGTCCAGGGATCCTCAGGCGGAAGCAGTGGATGTGTTGACACTTCCTTGGTGTTATCAACCTGCTAATTTTTTCCTGCCTCTAGTTTTTCTTCCAAGAGTGATCTCCAAAATCATCATGGAGCAATCATTTGTGTTGCTGGTGGCTCCAGCATGGCCTCACAGGTTTTGGTATGTGGATCTTGTTCGGATATCCAGTTGCCAACCTTGGCCACTTCCATTAAGGCCAGACCTTCTGTCTCAAGGTCTGTTTTTCCATCAGGATCTCAAATCATTAAATTTGAAGGTATGGAAATTGAACGCCTAGTGCTTAGTCATAGAGGTTTATCTGACTCAGTTATTAATACTATGTTACAGGCTCGTAAATCTGTTTCTAGAAAGATTTATTATCGAGTTTGGAAGACTTATATTTCATGGTTTTCTTCTCATAAATTCTCTTGGCATTCTTTTTGAATTCCTAGAATTTTACCGTTTCTTCAGGATGGTTTGGATAAGGGTTTGTCTGCAAGTTCCTTGAAGCGACAAATCTTTGCTCTTTCTGTTTTATTTCACAGAAAGATTGCTAAGCTTCCTGATATTCACTGTTTTGTATAGGCTTTGGTTCGTATCAAGCCTGTCATTAAATCAATCTCTCCTCCTTGGAGTCTTAATTTGGTTTTAAAGTCTTTACAGGCTCCTCCATTTGAGCCTATGCATTCTTTGGACATTAAACTACTTTCTTGGAAAGTGTTGTTCCTTTTGGCCATCTCTTCTGCTAGAAGAGTTTCTGAATTATCTGCTCTTTCTTGTGAATCTCCTTTTCTGATTTTTCATCAGGATAAGGCAATTTTGAGGACTTCATTTAAATTCTTACCTAAGGTTGTGAATTCTAACAACATTAATAGAGAAATTGTTGTCCCTTCCTTGTGTCCTAATCATAAGAATTCTTTGGAGAGATCCTTACATTCTTTGGATGTAGTAAGAGCTTTGAAATATTATGTTAAAGCTACTAAAGATTTCAGGAAGACTTCTAGTCTGTTATCTTTTCTGGTTCTAGGAAAGGTCAGAAGGCTTCTGCCGTTTGCTTGGCATCGTAGTTAAAGCTTTTGATTCATCAAGCTTATTTGGGGTTGGGTCAAGCCTCACCTCAGAGAATTACAGCTCATTCTACTAGATCAGTCTCCACTTCATGGGCTTTTAAGAATGAAGCTTCAGTTGATCAGATTTGCAAAGCAGCAACTTGGTCTTCTTTGCATACATTTACTAAATTCTACCGTTTTGATGTATTTGCTTCTTCGGAAGCAGTTTTTGGTAGAAAAGTTCTTCAGGCAGCTGTTTCAGTTTGATTCTTCTGCTTATATTTTAAGTTTTTTCTTTTCATTTATGAGAATAAACTTATATTTTGGGTTGATGATTAATTTTTCAGTGAAAAATGGCGGTTTTTATTTCTCTCTAGTGACTCTTGCGTGGAGTTCCACATCTTGGGTATTGCTATCCCATAAGTCACTAGCTCATGAACTCTTGCCAATTACATGAAAGAAAACATAATTTATGTAAGAGCTTACCTGATAAATTCATTTCTTTCATATTGGCAATAGTCCATGAGGCCCACCCTTTTTATGGTGGTTATGATTTTTTTTGTATAAAGCACAATTATTTCCAAATTCCTTTGTTGATGCTTTTTACTCCTTTCTTTATCACCCACTACTTGGCTATTCGTTAAACTGAATTGTGGGTGTGGTGAGGGGTGTATTTATAGGCATTTTGAGGTTTGGGAAACTTTGTCCCTCCTGGTAGGATTGTATATCCCATATGTCACTAGCTCATGGACTCTTGCCAATATGAAATAAATGAATTTATCAGGTAAGTTCTTACATAAATTATGTTTTTTTCACCATAATCTAGGATTTAGAAACCTGTTTAATATTCCTTCTGATTTAACTGCATGGTGTTTTAAGCTAAGCCATGCCAAAAATTACTTCCTTTATTTTAATTCTGATAAGTTTTCCCTTGCTTTTACAACTTTTTGTCAGCCTAAACATACAGAGTAAATATGACACATTCTTCCCTTTTGTAATTGAACTAAACACACTCCATAGAAGCTGGAAATTCCAGGCCAATAACAAGTATGCTAATCATAATTTAGCCCATGGCTTTAAATCCTTAAGTAATGCTGAATGCTTCTTGGGCTCAGTCAGGAAATTTACCAAGACACATTTCTCCCGACGGCTGCCAAAGAGAATGTCTGTTTTCAATACTTGGAAAATAAACCTGATTTTCACTTTTAAGTAACCACATTTTTATTGCTCCTACTGGACTGCTAAGGAGCCCTTTTGTAGCAAGTTTTGTTAGAACATATTATACTTTAAAATCCTTCTATTTCCAGTCTCACACTGCTTTATAGATACTCATGGTAGCGTTTTGCACACAGTGAAGCTAATTGTCACATGTAATACTGCAAGCAACAAGGGAAATATTGAACTGGCAAGTATAATACCTTGTTTGTAATTTAGGCCAACATTTAACTTAAATGTCCTTTAACAGGGTGTCTGTTTAGCCTGTGGTCTAGCAAAGTTTATATGTATACATACACACTCACCTACAAACATATACCTTCACACATAAACACACACATACACGATCACCTACAAACATATACCTTCACACATAAACACACACATACACGATCACCTACAAACATATACCTTCACACATAAACACACACATACACGATCACCTACAAACATATACCTTCACACATACACACACACACATACATACACACTCACCTACACACATATACCTTCACACATACACACACACATACACAATCTTCTACACACACAAATATGCACAGACATATGCACACACATACACACTCACCTACACACACACACACATACAGACTCACCTACACACACACATATACACAATCACCTACACACACACATATACACACTCACCTACACACACACATACATACATACACACTCACCTACACACATATACCTTCACACATACACACACACATACACGATCACCTACACACAAAATTACGCACAGACATATGCACACACATACACACTCACCTACACACACACATACACACTCACCTACACACACACACACACACACACACACATACACACTCACCTACACACACACACACACATACACACATACACAATCACCTACACAAACAAATATGCACAAACATATGCACATACATATACAACCACCAACACACACACAAATACACGATCACCTACACACACTCAATATGCACATACATATGCACACACACGCATACCTTCACACATACACACACATACATAATCACCTACACACACAAATACACACAGACATATGCATACACAAACACAATCACTTACACACAAATACACGATCACCTACACACACACACATACAGAGACATATCCACACACATACACACTCAACTACTCTCACACACATACACACACACACATACACAATCACCTACACACACACACACATATGCACAGACATATTCACACACATACACAATCACCTACACATACGCACATACCTACACACACAAACGCACACCTACACACACAGGTATACCCACCTAAACACACATACATGATCACCAATGCGCACACACACACAAACTAAACACACATACACACACATGCAAACTCACCTAGACACACGCATACCTACACACACAAACGCACACACATACACATTTCTCTACAAGCATATATCTACACACATGCGCACACGTACAAACACATTTACCTACAAGCATATCTACACACATGTGTACACATACAGGCTCACTTATACACCCACATACCTACACACACACACACATGTACACAGATACCCACAACTACACACGCACACACACAAACACACATACACACAGTTAATTAAAGCAACGAGTATCCCCCAGCTTTTGATTACAGTTTGTAGATTTGACTTTTTGGCTGTGTAAAAACACTTATCTTGTTACTGTTAGAATCCAGTGCTGTCTCTCTCATTAGAGTCACTGTGCTTTACTATTGTTTTCCCTGATATTTTTGAGTGTTTGAATACTTATATATCTTGAAATGTGCAGGAGCAATATTTCAGACAGATAAACTCCAACAGTGTAGAGGAAGCATTTTGCTCAATTTATATGATCCATTCTCTTCTAATAATTGTTTACAATTATTGTACTCCACATATGTTTATGTTTAACCATAACTGATATTTAAATCTGTTTTCTCCATATAAATACTTAAAGGACAATAATAGTCAAAAAATGACATGCTCTTATTCGTTAGAGTTTTGCTCGGGACCCACAGAGCATTACTGGTCATGAGCAGAAAATGCTGCTGATCCGATTAGCAACGCTAGTTGCATACCTGAGAAGTGTGACTATTGCTACTGATTGTATCAGTGGCGAGTTCCCCTCGGGACACTCAGTGCTCCACGGGTCCTGAGCGGCACTTCGACTGTGTGTTTAAACACGCAATAGTGTAGGGTCAACAGTCTTAAAATAACATGCTGTAACGAAATAGTAATGTAAAAATGTTATATGTTTTACTTTTATGCCCCTATAAATTTAAGCATGTAGCTTAATGACTGAACAACACAAAATAGCTTTTTATTAATATTGCAAAATCTGTTATCTGTGATATAGCCAAAATATTGAAATCTATTCCAATTCATTATGGGCCAGATTACAAGTGGAGCTTTATTTATCCGAACTTAGAATACTTAGAATATAGAACATAGCGATAACCAATTCCTCCATAAAAGTCAATGGAGCAAAATAAGTGAAAAAACACACCCTACTTGCGCGCAAACTTGATTGCATATTCTCAAGTGCGCTAACCCGACATGAAAATATTAATAATATTATTATTTTTCGCATTCTAATGTTCATAAATACATATTTCTATAAATTGATTAAGTTTTTTTGCACAAATATTTATTTATACATATATATATATATATATATATATATATATATATATATATATATATATATATATATATATACACACAATTAAATAGAGGTATAGATATATAGTATACTGTATATAGGAATTTCTATTTAAAAATACTTCACTACTTATTTGCAGAATATTGAAATGTTGAATATCTACAGTAAATACACAGTATAACACTTTATGAAATATGAGTATTGCATGAATATTCTATAACATGTTTTCATCTGCTTAACTGCAAAGGGCTCCAATACACTATAAATATATGTCTATATATGTTTACATATGTATTTATGTGTTTATATGTGTATATATGTCTGTAAATAGATATATACACACATATAAATACATAAATACATATGTACAAACATATATATCTACATATATATATATATATATATATACATACATATATAGACATGTATATGCATGTATCTCTATATTAAAGCCCTCTGCATACCCAAGACTTCATCTTTTGAGCTCTTATAACCTTTTTGTGCAATATATATATATATATATATATATATATTTATTTTTTTTCAAATCATTTTTTATTAGATGGTGTTATTATGAGTGTAAGTGTACTTTGTAATGCATTTTTTATTTGCAAAACAGTTAACCCCAGCACTGAGGTTGTGCTATCCTGACAAGCATTAACTTCAATTGAGCTCAAGCAATAACGTTTACTTTCAACTTGTAATACGAGCAAAAAAATAAACAACGTGCGCTAACACCAGCAATAAACCCCCTTTTGCTTGCGCATAACTATTTGAATCCACTCGTAATCTAGTCCTATATGAGCTGTGTGAAATGTCTCACATGGAATTTGGGTGGGGGAGTTAATTTAAAGCTACTCCAATCCATTAAAAAAACTATAGAAAACCAGTTTGTCATATGTTTTGAATCAATTAGCTGCTTTGTTTTACTTTTGCATTCACTATGTATATTTTATTTATGGGTCTGTGAAAATCCCTGCAAAGACCACCTTGCAAAGTTTGTAAAGAAAAAACAATCCTTGTTTCTTATAGGTTGTCTCATGTGTACCCTAATTTTACTGTTATAAAACTAAGAGTACATTAGAAAGGACTCAGGGCTAGATTACAAGCGGAGCACTATCGATAGTGATAGGAGCGTAAACAAATTCAAATCCATATTACAAGTGGAGCGCTATCAAAATTACACCAAATCCGTTTGCGTGTAATCGCGGTAATTTACGCTCCCCATATTTTCTAAAGGGAGCGTAAAGCACTAAGTAGTGCTTGCATTACAAGTTGAAAGTAAATGCGACTGTGCTCGCACTTTTACTGATCAAACTATATACGTGACTTTAAAGTTTGCGTAAATAGTTTGTCTAGGTGAAATAGTTACACTAAACACACTATTAACCCCTAAACCTCCATCCCCCAACATCGCAAACTTCTTAAACTATTAACCCCTAAACCGCCATCCCCCCACATCTCAAAGTAATAAACTACAATATTAATCCCTAAACCACCATCCCTCCACATAGCAAAGTAATAAACTACACTATTAACCCCTAAACCACCATTCCTCACATCGCTAAGTCATAAACTAACATCTAAACCACCTAACCTAACCCCCCCTTAATTTAACCCAAATTAAAATACTCAAAAAATAAAAAATAAATCCTAACTACCTTATAAAACAAAAAAAATAAACCTAATCTTACCTTTAAAACAAACCTAAAATAAATAAAAAACAAAAACCTATCATTAATAAAAAAAAAACTACCATTACTTTAAAAAAAAACCCTACCATTACTTACCAAAAAAAAAAAACCTAATGTTACTAAAAAACAAACAAAGAAAAAACCAACCAAACATTACAGAAAAGCTTTTTTCTTTCATTCTATTGGCTGATTTGAATTAAAACAGCCAATAGTAATGCAAGGGTACGCCCATATAAAAAGGGGCACCTCACATTCACTATTCAGTGTGCGGCTGAGGACCGCATGAAGAGGAGCTCCTTGTTACTCCTCTAAAGAGGAAGACCACCGTTTTCTCTTCCCCCTCCACCGCCACTGGGATGAAGATAAAAAGATGGATGAAGATGGAGCACCTCCACAATCAACATTGGTGGGTACCAATTTGGGGTTGTTTTTGGGGTGTTTTTTAAAAAAATATAGATTAGGTGTTGTTTGGGGGGCAGCAAAAGAGCTGAATGCCCTTTTTAGGGCAATGACCATCCAAATGCCATTTCCAAGTTTGCAAGAATGCACGTGTGAAAAAACGATGAGATACGTAGGTTGCACAAAAAGGGGTCATTGAGGCTGGAAATTTAAAAAATCCCCTGATAAATCATTTCTCTAAGTGCCACAATAATTATAAAACTGAGTTTTACATCAAGGCCATTGAACAGGTGCAGAGGGGAAAAAGAGGGTGCAGTAGACTGATTAACCTGTGAAAGAGAGAAACATTCTGGATATTTACCCTCAAAACACTAGAACCATCTGGATTAAACAGGGATATTGATCTAGCGGCCTTTCTGTCAGATGACAGTATGTAAATACAAATAAATTACAGTAAATTATTACAACACAATATACAATGGGGCATAGTAGAAATGACTGAGGGATAGAAGTGAATACCACATATAAACTAAAGGGTAATACACAGATCCAGAAACATACAGGTGACCATAGAAAAACTGTTAAGTCGAACACATAAGTGATTAGAAAGAGAGACTGTTTACAGTGAATGGTATATCTTAAAATGCTTTCTTATGTAACGATCCAGTCTAAATAATGAAGATAAGAATGGACGTTTAAATGATACGCTATAACTAACAATGGAATGGATGAAGTTTTAAATAGTATGTTTTAAAAGTCTATGGATGTCTTTTACTAATATATGTTTTTACAAGCATTGTTTGCTGCTGATTTAATGTATCACAAGTTTGTACATGGGGGCAATTGTTTGCCACTAACAAAGATGGTGGCTCATACATACAGTGCCTGGATAAGATACGCTATAAAAATTGAGCTGGGGGGGTGGCCCCTACCGCTGATGAAGCAGCCAATAGAGTTGCAAAACACGTTAGGCTTCGCCCCCGCCTACTAACACTTTGTACAGAGCAAAATAGTGGACCGGCTGTTGTGTGTATATACACATTAAGTGCCATCCCTGCTCACGCTACTCTAGCCTCAATAGACATGTTCAATGGGGTTAAATATTGAACTTTTATGGAAGCTACGGCTTTTTAACTGTTTCATTAATTTTTTAACCTTGAAGTGTATACGTACCTTTTTATAGATATTTCATGTGCAATAAAACTATCGGTTTTGTAACAGGCAGTGTATCAGTCCTTTATTTACACTCTGATATAACAGCCATATATACCCTGATTAGGGACTCTGTTCCATAGCAGAGAACACTACTATTGAATTACCACAGGGGATCGAGACTCTGGGTCACCACAGGATCGAGAAGAAAGACTGTCAGAGATCATCTAGATAACTTAAGCTAAATACATACCTCATAACGGATGAGGTTAAATCCTGTGAGGGCGTTTCTTTCCCTCATATATATATATGGTGTTGGCTTGTCCACTTTTCTGTCTTGTAGATATAAATATATGTGTGTGTGTGTGTGTACAATTTTGTTTATGCATTTATACACAAGTTATGAAGACCGCTGCTCCATAACCTGTCCGTCTGCTCTGAGGCGGTGGACAGACATCACCATAAATCAACCTGATCCAATATGATTGGGTTGATTGACACCCCCTGCTAGCGGCTGATTGGCCACGAATCTGGAGGGGGTGGCATTGCACCAGCAGTTCGCAAGAACTGCTGGTGCAATGATAAATGCAGACAGCGTATGCTGTCTGCATTTATCGATGTGCAGCGGACATGATCCGCAATATCGGATCATGTCCACTTGCACTTTCTTAAATATGCCCCATAGTATACATATTAGGGTTGCCAACTTTTCCTGATAAAAATAAGGGAGATTTCGGAATCTACACAATTTCATGCAGGAAACCGACATATTATACCCACATACTCTGGGTTGACTCCCAGGTTTCTGCATGAGGAATGAAGTTAAAGAACTCTGTTCTTGAATTAATTAGTCTTGGACATAAGTGTAATTTACAGTACCCTTTTCAATTTTATATTTAATATTTTTAAAAAATGGGAAAACAAAACACATGGAAAATCAGAAAGTAAAGCTGCTTAAAATACATTTTAATTAAAATTATACTTAGAAATATAAATACTCTTTTTGATTTACTGACATTTCACCCACAACATCAGATCGATCTTATTC
Source organism: Bombina bombina (assembly GCF_027579735.1). Lineage (NCBI taxonomy): Eukaryota > Metazoa > Chordata > Amphibia > Anura > Bombinatoridae > Bombina > Bombina bombina. Next base: position 651,874,769 of record NC_069502.1, on the reverse strand, counting down.
AACTTTCTCACCATATTCTAAATAGGAAATATTCCCTCCCCCCTTTACTTCAGTAGAGTTTGTATAGACAACTAATTTATGAGAATTTAAGAATGAGATTTGCCTAAATTATTTCTGAGAATAAATTAGGATGGAAATATAGAAATACTCTATAGTCCTGCTTCTCTCTGCCATAAACATCTATGTGTTGTGTTTCATTGTCCAAAGTAACAAACAAATGTATCTGTTAGTTTACGTGAATCTAAAGGATCTTCTGTTAAGAAGGATGAACTCTTAAGTTTTGGGCTGTAGTCTGTAGCAGAAAATTAATAGCATTGTTAAAAACAATTCAAGAAAGGTTGAAAAGCACAACGTGATTCCAATTTTAGCATTCACTAAATGACACCTATTTAAGGATAAATGGAAATGACTTTGTTAAACAGTTGTTAACTTTCATGGAATATTCTGTTAAATATTTATGGAAAATGTAAAGCTTTATTAAAGGGACATAATACTCATATGCTAAATTACTTGAAATTGATGCAGTATAACTGTAAAAAGCTGACAGGAAAATATCACCTGAGCATCTCTATGTAAAAAAGGTAGATATTTTACCTCACAATCTCCTCAGCTCAGCAGAGTAAGTTCTGTGTAAAAAGTTATGCTTCACCTCCTCCCAGCTGCAGGTAAAAAAAAATAAAAAAAAATGAAGAAATGAACAGCAGCCAATCAGCATCAACAGTGCTGAGGTTATGAACTCTTACTGTGATCTCATGAGATTTGACTTAACTCTCATGAGATTTCATAGTAAGCTTCCTTTACCTGATTGGTGAAATAATATGAGAGTTCACGAGGCTCATCCTTTCAGCTGTCCCAGGACAGACACACTAAAATGTTGCTTAGAAATCCTTTACAATGGGGGGTGGCTACTGAGGAACTTTTGAGGTAAAATATCTTTCTTTTTTACATAGAGATGTTCAGGAGATATTTTCTAGTCATCTTTTTACAGCTATGCTGCATCACTTTCAAGTGTTTAAACATTTGGGTATTATGGCCCTTTAAGTACAGTATTGAGCATTAAAGCACAAATATATCTATCAATATCAAGCATGGAGAAATTGCAATATCTGCTCATCTTTAAATAATTCGATTTTGTTTTGATAAATTGATTAAAAAAAAGAGAGGTAGCCACTATGTAAATACAGTTATGTTCAGGTCCAAAAAGCACCATTGCAATAAAAGCAATGAAATAAAACTGAGAGATTGCCACCTATATAATATATTATAGGGTTTTCTGTAAGCTTTGCTATTTCTGATTGCTGTAACAGCTTTTAATATATATACCGTATATATAACTTTTTTTTCCCTAAACATTTTTATTTATTACCCATTAAGGTTTACTATAAATAGACATATTATAAGTGTAACATTCTTTTTCTTTGGGGTAATGTCAGCCACATTTCCTTCAGGTGTCATCATGTTTGGCTGGTCGATCACATATTTTAAATAAAATGTCATCATATTTGGCTGACATATCAGATATCAAATACCACAAAATCAAGACTAAAGTGAATGACAGTGCATGGGGAATGACTGAAAGGCAGGATAGGGATTAAATATTTTATGTCATTGTCCATGAAATTCTTTCCTCTATGTACAATATTTAGCTTCCTATTAAGACTTTTTCTAATGGGTGGTCTTTCTAAATTCAACAAACAGTAGTTCATGTAATTGAAAACACCAAATGTTATTTAATACAACATGCAATCTCTGCTCAGATGCGATCTACTTCTGATCCAGCATGCGTATTAAATTACCTCAGAGCTTTACAAATAGATGTGTCTTGATCTGTTTGTACACTGTGTGGGAAACTCATACTACAGCTGCCTGGAACGTATCTAGCTAAGAAATATCAAACTTAAAAAAAATCTTCTAAAGACAATAAAAATATTCAGTGATGAAAAATGTAAACAATAGATTTGCTGTCTGTATATGTTATAGAATGTACATCTATATTTATTTTAGATAGGTCGCCCATTTAACTTAAAAAAAAGTCCAAAATATAAATGTAAATATCAATTAGAGTATTTACAAATACAAGTTAAACAACCATTAAATACAATTTAATAATAAAAATTGCACAATAACAAAACAATGTATTTACAAATAGGGTCCAATTTAATAAAGCCCAGATGTACAAGATTTGCTTCCGTGTCTGTTTGTCTAGTGCCACCCCCTGCTCCCGCTAGTCCAATGCATGTGAGTAGGGGCTGTCAATCACCCTGGCGCAACTTATTTGGGGTGATTTTAATCAGCCAGCTAAGAGCTGGTGTACAGGTTAGGAAGCTGTGGTCTAATCCTGCAGCAAAGGCACTCCAAAGCTGCATACGCAGCTTGATAAATGGAATCTATAGGGGGTCAATTTATTAAAGTCTGGCGGGCATGATACACTGTAGCGTATCATGGCCTCCAGACATTGCTGAATGCGGACAGCATACGCTGTCCGTATTCAGCATTGCACAAGCAGTTCTAGTGAACTGCTTGTGCAATACCGCCCCCTGCTGATTTGCGGCCAATCGGCCACTAGCAGGCTGCATCAATCAGCCTGATCGTATAGGATCGGGCGGATTTCTGTACGCAGCCTCAGAGGTGAGTTAAGGAGCAGTGATCTATAGATTGCTGCTTCTTAACTACTGATTCCTGGCGAGTGGGAAACAGGGTGAATTGGCCCAATTCAGTCAATAATAAATTGACTCCATAGTCTGAATTTCAAATGAGTATTAAATATATTTCAAAAAAATCAATTATATAACATTTAACACACTTCTTTTTTAGAGTAAATGGACATAGTTTGTCTAAACTCTGTATTATATCCTCCAATGTAGCCCAACTCTGAACCATTTCTAGTTATGCATGTTCTTTTTGGTAATTAGTCCCCAAAAGCGTATGCAAGGCTAAAGGTGAGGACTTACCTGGTATTTATATATGGACAGAAGTATGCTTTCTTCTTTTATCTGTCTTGAAAAGTATTGCCTGGCACTGAACACTACATTTGTCTTCTATCAGAGCCTGTAAATCATTTTCTAGGTCTGTTATTCCAAGACTTGTCCCATAAAGTAATATGTAGAATGCATATTTTTGCCTCCCAGATGTAAAATCACACATTTATCAATATTAAATCTCATTTCACATTCATTAGTCCATTATTCTAGCTCTTTCAAATCTTTGTGTAAAGGAAAAAATGGGGTTGATTCCATTTTATACCATTTTTGTCATTGAATCCGGAAAACCAAGAACAGACATTATTTTTTCTATTACCAGTGATTACAAACTTACAGAGTCAACACAGTTGATGTTGAAAATCACACAATGGTTGAGCTCTATTGGCTTTCGGATTTAATGATACAAGAAGCTGATCTAAAAACAACGTAATCGATACACGAAAAAGAATTGAAACTGCTTGAGAAATGTTGAAAGCTAATATTGTGCTATTGTCATGTTACATTACATCCCGATCAAATTTGTAGCCAATCAAAATACTTAAACAAAGTACCAAAATGCACAGCCTCCATTTTAGATGTGGAGTGATAAAGGCAAGAGAGTGAAAGAGTGGCAGAGCAAGCAAGATGGAGATTTTGGACAGAAAAATTGATGGACACTGAAGGAAGGCAGGAGAGTCCGAGGGGGAGTAGTGCAGCTAGTGGCAGTGGTGTTCCATGTCCTTTGGATTCCAAAACATTAGGGAGGGACAGGTCACTAAAACTATAGTCATTCAAAATATGTAAGTATATTCAGAGAAAAAAATAGACCTTTCACCTAGCATAAATCCATATATAAATAGCAAACATTCAGTCTACATAAAAATAAACTATTAGTTGAGATAATAAAGGGATAGAAAGACCAAAATGTAAATGTGCATGGGGAATTTAAATAGAATATTTTAAAAAAATATACTACTACCATTAGTAAAACTGATTCAAGTAAAAGTTATTACTGTATTTCCATGGCATACATATATATGCTACTTGTGACTAGAGGAGTGGGATTCAAACACCATGCCTGCTCAGGGTGGTGGTATGCATTGCATCATTGAAGGCTTAAAGAAAAAGTCTACTTGAATTTTTTTATTATTTAAAAAGATAGATATTCCCTTTATTACTAGACACATGTCTAGTAATAAAGGGAATATCTATCTTTTTAAATGGCGAAAAAATTTGGTTCGGTTTGGATCGATTCGGATTTTTTTTAATTTTGGTTCGGATCGATTCGAATTTGGAAAAATTTGAATCAATTCGGTTCGGATCGTTTCGAATTTATTCGGATTCGAATAAATTTGGCTGGATTCGGTTCGGTTCGTAAATTCGGAATTTCGGTAAGTGTTAGGTGGGATGTGCTGTTTATTAGACTAGTATATGTACTGTATATTAGGTGTAACCCATAGCAGAGTGATATAACCTAATGTACTGTATAATACTAGTGTAATCCATTGCCATCCGAATCTACCGAATAAATCCGAACTAATTCGGATTTATTCGGTAGATTCGGCACTATTTTAATTTGGAAATTTGAATCGATACGAATCCTGAATTTTAAGAATTTCCGAATCGATCCGAAACGAATCGCACATTTCTATTTATTACCCATTCCCCAGTTTTACATAACACACACTGTTATATTAATACACTTTTCACCTCTGTGATTACATTGTAACTAAACCTCTACAAACTGCACCTTATCTAAATTCTGTTGACAGACTTACATTTTAGCCAATCAGTGCAAATTTATAAATAACTCCATGGGGGTGAGTACAAAGTTACCTATATGACACAAATGAACTAGCACTGTCTAACTGTGAAAAACGGTCACAATGCATTTCGATAAGAGGCAACCTTCATCCGCTTAGAAATTAGTTTATCAACCTTTATTACCTATGTTTAGCTTTTAACTAAGAATGCCAACAGAACAAAGCAAATTTGATGATAAAGGTAATTTGGAAAGTTGTTTAAAATTTCATGTCCTATCTGAATCATGAAAGTTTAATTTTGACTTGATTGTCCCTTTAAATAGGCATCAATAAATTGTACATATGCACTGGCATCCAAATTGGACTGATAAGAAAAAAGTACACAATTTATTTTGGTTTTTATTTCCTTCAATAATAAATATATGCATATTACAAAAATATAAGCACAGCAGTATGCATGTAATTCATCACACTTCAAAGTAAATTTACAGGATATTCCTCACCTGCTGAAATATGTTTGTTATACAAGCTACCACTGACTATGGTGTTTGAATCATGGAGTACTGGGTAATCAGCCTATGTGCATATGCTGCTACAAAATCAGAAATACCTTTTAATAGAAGCAATTTTTCTAATGGAAGTTTATGAAGACATGCTTCTATTAAAATCTGAAATACATCTGTGAACATTTCAATTGTTACCTTTCATCCCCTTTAAAAAAATGTCGGGAAAAAGGGTCATTTTGAATAATATACATTAATTAAATCAATTGCGGTTAAATAGCATTTTGTCTCTGTATTACATTTGCATATCTTTTAATAACTTGCTATTGTCACCTTTAATTAGATACAGAAGTCATGATGCAATGTCTTACCTTTGTTTATTTTCACCAATTGCAGATTTAGCTAATCCCCATTAGCAAGAAAGCAAAAGAAACCAATATGAAGACTGTCCACAGCAGTCTCCTTAAGTAATATCAGAAGATTCAGAAGAATCTACACTTGAAAACACGAATGAAAACTGTATGTATTATGACATCACTAGTGACGTCCATCGAGGTCAGTGGCTGGTGAAAGACTGGCTAGTATCAGAGCCAGATAAACACACATATGAGCCTGATAGAGGTTGAATTGTTTGATAATTAAGCCCTTAATGCCATTAGGACATTCCATGCCATCCTAACAGCTTTGGGCTTTAACACAGGATGGCATGGAATGTCCTAACTGATCTGGCGTCCTGCAGCCTCCTGCACTTTCAGAGTGTGAACTCACACTGGGGGGCGTTCCTTTTTTTTATTTTATTTTTTATTACATATTTATTTATTATCCAACAGTGTACAGAGCATAGTTTAAACATAGTTACTTCATCGTTGCACCTTGCAGGGTAAATCATAAACCAAAACAATATAACACAACATGGTCTTTCTTAGACCAATTTTAAATATCCAATTAGGCCTTGAAATATCCTATAGCAATAGATAATATATATATATCTATTTATATGACATAGATTGAATAAATACAGACTTTAAACAGGAAACACAGTACACTTGTTGGAGAGTTTTTCTAATTATTTGACAAACACCTGAACATAGAAAATTAAAATAATAATAATAACAAAAATAAAAAAAACCTCCACTTCCACTCCTCCCTCTCCCTAAACACACATCAATCCAAAACCTATATATAACTATTAAGCCCGTTATTAGATCCCAAACAAGGACTGCTGTAATCAATGTCCAAAAAAGTTCCTAAAGGCTTCCGTAGAACCCAAAGGGGCCAGCGTTTGTTTCTGTATAGTAAGCGGGTATAAATTGATTATGGGACTCCAGTTTTTTAAAAGTTCTTCAGCCCTGTTCTTAAAATGAAATACTGTATTATTTGATTCAAACACTAGTTGTTGAAGGAGCATATTACGAAAATAAGAAAACTGGGTGGGAACGGGATCAAAATTCTAGTTACCATAATTATAGTATTCAGTATCCTAATATTATTAGGTTTGACCGCCACTAGATTAGGATGTATCAGGAAAATAACATGATAAGCTTGTATTTTGAATCTATCATGATACTGCCTTCCATACCAGTGGTTGACTTTGCCCCAAAGTTGATTTATTTTAGGACAATAAAAAACCATATGTAGAATATCTGCACTTAGCAAATGACATTTTGGACAAAACTGTTGTATACAAGGAGAAAATTTAGACAATTTGGAAGGAGTTAAATATGTATTATGCAATAGTCTAGTATGTGATTCTTTCCAAGTAATTTATATATTCAGTTTCTCTAATACAGAAAAACTGTAGTTGATATTGGCTATTTCATAACAAGGAAAATATTGAAGCCAGAAAGTGACCAGATTTTGAGAAAACATTTGTCCCTGTTTCGCTAACATAATGTTATATAGAAGAGAGATTGTGAATTTGCAAGCTGCAAATTTTTTAATACATTCATTAATCTCAGACCACTGAAAATCAATGCCATGACCCCAATCTTGCGAATTAATATAATGACGTATTTGAAAATAAGCAAATAAGCTATGTCTGGGAAGTTCAAATAAGTTTATTATATAGTTAAAAGAAGAATTTATCCCGAGGTTGAAATAAGTTGCTAAATATATTTGAGTCCATTTTGGGCCCATGTCCGATACATTGAACCATAAATTCCGGGAATAAACTCTGGATTGCTTTGAATTGGTAAAAAGGCCGAAAGTCTATAATCTATATCCAAAATGCTGCAGACTTTTTGCCAGGCTATAAAAATGTTTTTGAAAGATAAAAGATTAAATACATTTGACGGGAGTTTTTTTACTGAACAATGCAGAATATATTTTAAAGAGAAAGGGGATATAAGTATACTCTCCGTCTCTACAGAGGAGACTTTATTTGACTCAGTAAGCCAACTTTGACTAACGTAATCAGATTATAGAGTTTAATATCCGGCAGAGCAAGTCCTGCAGCCTCCTGCACTTTCAGAGTGCGAACTCACACTGGGGGGCGTTCCTAGCATCATAGGTAGTCTTCCATGATCCAATTCCATCCTTGAAATCACATGATCACATTGATGATCACGTGATTTCATTTTTAAAGGAAGTGGTTACATAAGTACACTTTGCCCCAGCATAAAGAGGTTAAAATTCTGTAGTAACACTCAAGCACACACAAACAGAAAAATTTGAAAGCACACAGAAAAATTTACTCACTAACAGACACTCAGAAATACTCATACACAGTCACACACACACATTCTAAGACATAAAAACACTCACAGACACTCACATAGAAAGATTCAGATACACACACAGACACAAAAAAATACAGCCTAATAAACAAAAAGAAAATAGCTATATTGTATATATAGATGCACAATATGCCCTCATTAGATTTATAGCAAAAAAAAATGAAATACAATTTTGTTAATGTTTATTATTTTCTTCAAAAAATCCAGGAAGTGCCTATCATGAATCTGTACTATGCTTTACATTGTATGTATACTGCTTTTATATTCTGTTGGAATATTTCATCACATGCGTATAATGCTGTTGCTAAGCTTTAATAAATCATATTTTTACCATTAAGGAACACTGCAGCAATATTTGTCAGTGTCCTTAGGCAACACACTACTCCTTTTACTTCATAACACACAGCTGCCTAGGGATTCTGGGGAGAAGGAAAATCTGGTTATTTTTTTTGTTTTTAGACTTCAGTGGAAAGACTGATTCTGGCTAAGGAATGTGATGTTTCATTATGAATTTTTAAAGAGTAGCATTTATTTCTTATGGAAATTGCATTGTGAGTAAACTAATCACTCTATTGGAATAAACTTAACGCCTTCGTTCTCTGGCAAAAATAATTGGAGTTGTATTAAATGGATGCTCCTCTCTTAAATAAAACAACTTTGTTTCACCATCACAACTGTGGCAGTCATTTTTATCAACCCCAATGAACTATAGACCTTCAGAAATCATTTGTGCACAACCCTTCATTTCCTTTTATTCCCTGCATTAATTTAAATGGTTTTGCTGAAACATGTTAACATTTTTTAATGTGAAAAAGGAAAATTCTGTACATTTGTATGCTTAACAATTTTTTAATTTATCACCCTTTAAGAGAAACCTTTAGCTAATTTATTGTCTCCTTACCCATTAGCAAGGGACAGGATTTACTTTATTAACAAAAAGATGCAAGTACATGTCTTTCTGTTTTACAAATATTAAATAAATGTTATGATTAAAAAAAAGTATTGTTCCTACACAATCAGTTCAAATAGTAAATAAATACTGAATCATGTCCCTAAAGAATTTGTTAGAATACTTTTAGTTATATAATAAAGGTAAATGGCTTTCTCTAAGATACAATGAATATATTGCTTAAAAAGATGACACATGGTATTTTTTTAACCCCTTAATGACAGAGGACTTACCAGGTACGTCATAGAAAAACATTCCCTTAATGACAATTGACGTACCTGGTACGTCCTCTGTTGTTAGAAGCGCTGGAAGCGATCATGATCGCTTCCAGCTGCTTACAAGGGATTGCAGTGATGCCTCAATATTGAGGCATCACTGCAATCCCTTATTTTACCCACCGATGCAGAAAGGGCCACTCTGTGGCCCTATCTGCATCGGACTATGGCGATCAGGCATTCGTTAGTGGGTTGGAGCAACTTATTTGAGGAGCGTTAAGGATATGCTCCATATTTCTGTTACTTACTTTCAGTTATGCTAATTTCGCCGGTTGCGGCCGGGTGGGACGGGGGGCGGGTGCGCGTGCATGCGCGCGCACGCAAAATATGCCCGGAAGAAAAAGGAAAAAAAAAAAGCAATGCAGATGCATGGGGATCTTATTTGTTTAGTAAGGGATCTGGGAGGGGGAGGGATGTAGATTATTAAGGGGGGCCAGCTACACTACAGAAAACACATTTTTAATCTAAAAAAGTAAAAAAAACAGACAGCTGCCAGTACCCAAGATGGCGGCAAATAGGTAGAGGGGGAGGGTTAGAGAGATGTATGGGGGGATCAGGGAGGTTGTGGGGTAAGGGGGGATGCAGACTGCAGACAGTATGAAAAAAAAAATAAAAAAAAATAATAAATGATTTTTATTTCAGTACTGGCAGACTTTCTGCCAGTACTTAAGATGGCGGTGACAATTGTGAGGTGGGGGAGGGAAGAGTGCTGTTTGAGGGAGGTCGGGGGGGGGATCAGGGGGTGGGATGTGTCAGGTGGGAGGCTGATCTCTACCATAAGATAAAAATTAACCCTACAAGCTACCTAATTAACCCCTTAACTGCTGGGCATATTACAAGTGTGGTGCGCAGCAGCATTTAACGGCCTTATTATTACCAAAAAGCAACGCCAAAGCCATATATGTCTGCTATTTCTGAACAAAGGGGATCCCAGAGAATCATTTACAACCATTTATGCCATAATTGCACAAGCTGTTTGTAAATAATTTCAGTGAGAAACCTAAAATTGTGAAAAATTTAACAGTTTTTTTTTATTTGATCGTATTTGGCAGTGAAATGGTGGCATGAAATATACCAAAATGGGCCTAGATCATTAATTTGGGTTGTCTATTACACTACACTAAAGCTAAAATTAAACCTAAAAGCTCCCTACAAGCTCCCTAGTTAACCCCTTCACTGCTGGGCATAATACACGTGTGGTGTGCAGCGGCATTTAGCGGCCTTCTAATTACCAAAAAGCAATGCCAAAGCCATATATGTCTGCTATTTCTGAACAAAGGGGATCCCAGAGAAGCATTTACAACCATTTATGCCATAATTGCACAAGATGTTTGTAAATAAATTCAGCGAGAATCCTAAAGTTTGTGAAAAAAATTGTGAAAAAGTCAACAATTTTTTTTATTTGATCGCATTTGGCGGTGAAATGGTGGCATGAAATATACCAAAATGGGCCTAGATCAATACTTTGGAATGTCTTCTAAATAAAAATATATACTTGTCAAGGGATATTCAGGGATTCCTGAAAGATATCAATGTTCCAATGTAACTAGCGCTAATTTTGAAAAAAAGTGGTTTGGAAATAGCAAAGTGCTACTTGTATTTTTTGCCCTATAACTTGCAAAAAAAAAAAAGAACATGTAAACATTGGGTATTTCTAAACTCAGGACAAAATTTAGAAACTATTTAGAATGTGTGTTTTTTATTGGTTGTAGATGTGTAACAGATTTTGGGGGTCAAAGTTAGAAAAAGTGTGTTTTTTTTCCATTTTTTCCTCATATTTTGTATTTTTTTTATAGTAAATTATAAGATATGATGAAAATAATGGTATCTTTAGAAAGTCCATTTAATGGCGAGAAAAACAGTATATAATATGTGTGGGTACAGTAAATGAGTAAGAGGAAAATTACAGCTAAACACAAACACTGCAGAAATTTAAAAATAGCCATTGTCATTAAGGGTAAGAAAATTGAAAAATGGTCCGGTCATTAAGGGGTTAAATAATGCAGACATTTTTTTAATGCTGTCTGTAAACTCTGATTCCATACCACAATTTTCTGCCACTCAGAAATCAAAAGTATAAATAAATATTGTGTTCAGTATAATTATATAACATTGTTTATGAAGGCTTTTTAACACAAATGTTATAAACTGCAAATACAATCTGAGCATAAGGGGTCAAATGCTTGTAAAATAAATACTTTACCAGGGCTGTCCCTCCTTAGCACCTTCACATGAGAGCTATCCTAGAAGCAGGGAGAGCTAAGAGCAGCACATCCCAGTCTGCCAATCTGCCTAGTGGAGGGAGGAAGTGAAAGGCTGACAGCTCCTCCCTGTTAAATCCACGGCTGCTGTTTGATGCTTGCAGAAGTTTGTAAAAAGGCACAGCCAAGCAGCCAGCAGCCAAAATAGAGCAAAGACTTCTTCCCGCTACATGGGGAACCGTATAAGTGGAACCCAGCCCTGCCCACACAGCAGGGCACAATTTTAAGTGGAAAAGTAGTTACAGCACTATATTTCTGCCACCAAGATTTCCCTCTTCTATTAGTTCCTGCCTACAGCACAGATTGTCAGTGCTTCTCTTACTCTAACACTGTCACTACCCCCCCCCCCCCCCGGGACAGATATGAGAACTTTCTTACTTGGGGCTTTTTTCATATTGGCTTAATGATGAAATGTGACTCCTGACCTGACAGTGGGTGTGTGCTCCATACAACTCCTTCTAAGCTGTTGCACAACCGTGGGAGGCTGAGCTGGTTGCTGCCTCCCTCCCTGTATTTGCAGCTAAGGTCAGAAAATGTTGTAAGTTTTTTATTTTTATTTTACTTTAACATTATTTTCTTTTCATGACACGAGAGGCTCTGCCTCCCCTGACTGCATCTCCCTGGACATCACATCTTCTCTAATAGTTAATTATTCCTCTGCCCACTCTAACACAGATATAGCCAGTGTTCTAGATCAGCCAGCCTGTGGAAAGGTTAAAGAAAATGTTATGTCTAGTCAGCCTACAGATGCTATAAACACTAACCTTTCTGTCAACATCTACTGTTGATGTAATATTTACACTGATGCTAGATTTGATAAAAAAAAATTGACATTACATGTTTAAACACATTACTCCATTTAAAATAGTTACTTATAATAGACATTAAATAAGTACCCAGGTATACCTCACTTTACAGCGCTTCACTTTACATCACTTCAATTATACAGCGCTAATATGGAGCTGGAGTTCAACCGCCAAGGTATTTGAAACAGTACTGTACTCATCTTGAGATTGCGAGAATGGCGAATGGCACCATTTTGTTATGCGCCGCTTGATTTGTTTACAGCATTGCAGTGCACTCCATGTCTCAGTGTCATAGTCTTGAAAATATTACTACTATTATACAGGTGAGGTACAGTTTTTATTAAATACTTATTTAATACTGTACTTTACCCGTGCTAATGTTAAACAAAACTTAGCGCTATTATACCCCTAATATATGTTAATTCAAAGATGTTTTTAAGTTTTTAAGCACACTGGCAAGTGAAAAGAAAGCTAAAACCATCTTGTTTCACTTTAAAGCGGTTTTAACTTTACAGCGGGGCTCCGATTCCTAACCCGCTGTATGAGCGAGGTATACCTGTGTAAGTTATTAATAAAAAAAAATCATAATAAATACTTTTTAAAACATATATCTTTATGAAGGCTTCATTTATTTATAGGTCATAAAAACCTATTATAAGTATAACTGGGTAAATTTAATTATCTATGTGCTGAATATACATACTTTTGTGTGAAGTAACAAAACATTTCCTAAAGAGTTATGTAGGTGCTGAATAAAGTTAAAATAGTATAACTTTACATTTTTTTATATTTATTTCATAAGATAACTTATTTTCTCATGCTTTGTAATATGTGAATATTGTAATTACAATTATGTCTAAAAGCGATTTTTTTTTCTTATCAATAACAAAGTTCTGTCATTATTTGTTAGTGTACTCAAGACATATGGTGTTATGACCATGTACATGTTGTTATAAGTATCTGATATCATTTTGAAGGAAGAGTGAAACTTTAGCAAATTTGGTACATGTGAATGTTTAAAATGATTAAAATAAACAACAAAATTAAAGAGAATGTGACAAGAATTGACATTCTTACATTGGTGCAATTATTTTACACTTGCAAACATTCAAACTACATTTGCCTTATTTGTGGAAGCCAATCATACCTTTTGAATGCAACTTACAAGAATAGGCACATTCATTATAGTTAAGAATAAGTTTATATATTGCACTATCATTTAAATATACATAAGTTAAGAAATGTAGGTTGCTTTTTGTTAAGAAGTCTGTAGCGTTCTTTTCTGTTATTGCTGTTATTGGAATAATATATTAAGCACTTCATATGTCATATGATATCCATGACAAAGGGGACATATGAAGTAGCTTTCATATGCAGATTTATGTTATCTAAAATGAAAAATCTAAATGCTTACTATTCCTTTCACATATGTTATGTAATTGGTGCTCTTAGGGACTGGGACCCATGAGGCAATCATTTATATGGTACATATTATGGATATAGTTAAAATCAATCATCAAAGTGGAAGATATATACCTTGAAAGTACTCATGTATGATGTTGTCTCAATCCTGGCTGCCACCGTAATCTCCCCAGCAAGAGGTTCTGGATCCTCCTCCACAGATCTGTCCAGCAGAAATTTCCCCAAAAGGCTATCATGCTGCACCAGATTGAGGGCAGCAGCAGGCCATGATGAACTCACTTAACTTTTGGGCTGGCAACAGCAGAGGTTTTAATGCAGTGATCTAAACCCCTGAACCATGATTTCAGTACAATAAAGTGTACTCAATCCCCTTTTGCCACCTCCCTTGGGCTTCATCATAGACTGTCTCCCCTGGACCAGGATAGTGGGTGATGGATTTGTGCAGCCAGGCCCTGCACCTTTATGCTGCATGACCTAGGGGGAAGGGAGAAGCAGTATTATTACATATAAGAGAGGGGCGGTGAAGTGATTTGTTGTGCATCGGCAGACAGTCCAAAAACTTAAATTTGTATGCAAAGGCCATTGTTTGAATCCTGTTAGTGAGCATTAGACCATGTGCATGTAAGTTGTGGAAGGTCTGATAGAAAAGTGTTGGTCCGCATGCATGTAATATAGAATTCAGAGGATGGCTGCAGGTTACATATGAGGTTGTGATGAAGCCAAAACGTTTAAGGCATGTGTGCAAGAAGTGAAGATCTATGTGTAGATCAGGTGTTAGCATGCATAGATCTGTGATGATTTCTTGTTAAAAAGAAATAACAGGCCTGATTTATGATTTGACTTACCCAGAAACATCCATTGGGAAACTCTCCATTTTCAAATCTGTCAATGAGGCCTAAATGACATAAGATATACGAGTCATGAGTGCTCCTGCGAATGGTGCGTTACAGGTTCTATACACATGGAATGGTCACAAACGATTTGCACATTGATAAAGTGAAATTGTTTGCAGTTTCAGTATTTGGCCTTTTGAACTTGGGGTGGCCTGAGTGCCACACGGGTACAATCTATGGCATGTAGGACATTGCACAATCCTCCCATTCTATCCTGCTCTCTGGCCTGGTTAAGAGCTCTCTCCAAGCACCAGGTCTCCCATTATCTCTCTCCTGATCAGCAGCTCTCACCAAATGACCAGACCGTTCACCTCATTCTGCTTGTCCAGCCTTTTTCTCCTCTCCTGAAATTCTTCTCTCTCTCTCTCTCTGCATTGCCAACTCTCCACATCCAAACTCTAAATGCACACTCATTGATTAGTTGTTTTTATATCAGTAGTTTATTTTTTTAACTTTAAAATTATATTTTACTCTCAATTCCAGATATATAAACATTATCTTTATTTGTATTGATTTTGCATTAGTCAATATAGTATAGTACAGTTTATTTCTTATTTTAACATTAAATTGCATTTGATGACAAATGATCATAAATAGAGGCCAAGAGCGAGAAACGCGCGATACCCTTTGAGAAAGCCGTGCTAGACAGCGAAACATGTTAGAGACTTGGTGAGGAGTCATTGGGAATTCCTGTATTTTTTTTTTTTTTTTATTGAGGCAAAATATTTGGCATACATGTTAGATTAATACAGCATTGGACAGTTACAGGGTACATCCTTTAAATCGCAGATACAAAACAAGAACAGATATAGTAAACAATAACTTTTACACCAACAAAAAAAAAAAAATATATAACCCCAGATGAACATTAGTAATGAATTTGCAGTGAGCAATATCTTCTGACTACTTAGAAAAAGTTAACAGATTAAATGATAGCTGTAAGTAAAAAAAAAAAAAAAAAAAAAAAAGAAAAGACATGCCAATCAGAAAAGTTAAGCCCTCTATTCCTTTTAGGAGGCCACTCTTGGACCCCACATATTTTAGCCTAATGACATTTACAGAGGACTATCTGGTACCAATGAGACCACTTGTGGATCCCAATGATGGTGCCTCAGATTTTATGTACCCTTTTACATAATAGAATTGACAAATATGCAAAATTGTTTGGAGTTAGAAAATATAATGAAAATGATAATGATAAGGGAACCATCCATATTGAGGTTTTAAATGCGTAGCTTCAGAATATGTAATTTTAAATTGCTCTAGGGGGCACTGCTACGAAGACAAGGGAGGAACACACAATAATATATACTTCTTGACACACACTCAGAACCCACAAATGTACAGTTAGCGATGTGGTTACATAAATATACAAAACTGCTCATATCTCACAGATGCACATTTCTGAAGAACTCTAGCGGAAGACAGAAAGCAATATAATGGCCATTCCATAATTAGGCTGGAACTTATGCTTAGTTAAATCGACAGTCACTAGGCAAGTATGAGGGTACGCTGACCCGGCCGCAGCCAGCGCTCTCCCAGGGAGGTTGAGTTATAGTGACTCTTCATAAGACCCTGCCCACTATATAGGATAACCAGACTTCCAATACACATCAATATATTGTACAATATGTGTAGCTATTTAGGAGATCAATTTAAAGCGCCCCAAGCTTCCTCCTAGCGGTAAGGCACATATGAAAAAATACAAATGTAGTTCTAGATGTGTATATGAACTGGGTCAAACCAAGGAATATGAGTTAGAATGGTATAGTTCTGCCTACTAGTGAGATAGGTTGTCTGTTCACAATAAATTTTGTAAAGGTCTCTATAGCTGGGGGTTAGCTGAAGTTAAAACTTTGTACTTACTGCCTGTTATAGATTAGTACTGCAATGTTTAAATAATGATGGATTTGCACATACTAAGTAATGCAATTGCTTGCATAGATATAGGGGACTAATACTATCATGCAAAAATATATACCTACTCACACACACACAATAAAAGCACAATTATTGAAATAGGTGGAACCCCCCCCCCTATAAATGGCTAATTACAGTGTGATCTCAATAACATATGATAACAAGGTATACCTGACAAACAGTATATATCTAGGTTGGCCCAAGAAGACAACGGTAAACATAAGCCCTATCAATATTTGCAAAACAGCTCAGAGCAGTATATCCTAGAACATGTGGGCAACAAAAAAAACAAAATAAAAAAAAAAAAGGGGAAAAAGCAGAGAGTCCGTTTAAACTAAGTGAGCAAAAGAGAAATTATATGTATATGGGGGCTAAATATCTGGATGAATAGCTTTAAGCGTTAAATATCTACCACTAAGTCTCAAACTGATAAACATAATAATCTTGATAGTATAAACGTTTATGTAAGTTCAAATCCAGTAAATACTAGAAGCTACTTATCTTATGAGTCTTTCGCCCAAGCATGGGTCTCTGAGTGTAAAAAGAAACCGTTGCAGAGATGGCGTTTATGAATTCTCTCTGTTGATTATGTCCCCGGTATCAGATGTAGGAGAGGGGGATCGTCTCCTCTAATGAGAAGCCATTATCTATCCCACTCCCTGTCTTAGGATCAAGTGTGTATTGACTGGATGCTGGATCTCCTTGTGGCATTGTTGACTTCCAAAAACAGCAAGGGCTTTGTGCGCATACTTAGTTCTCTGAGTCCCTGACATAGCGCAGTGTCCCATGTTATCCACCTTGTTGGTGCTTAGAAGAGGGGAATTCCAGTTAGGAGGGCTGACCACTATCTGTAGACAGGGCAAGACCGTGACCGGGATTTCAGTCGGGTCCCCTGTCTGCCTCTGTTTGCCGTGGGACAGAATAAGGCTGTAGTTGCGCTTAAAAGCGTGCACACCTCCATTGTGAGACCCCAGCTTCAATGCGGTACCGCTGTTATGCTCAAGAGGATCGGCATCAGACTTTTGTTTAAGGTCTTGCTTGATAGCTTGGGCATTCATCCATGTGAAGTCCGTTCTGTGATGTGACTTTGCCACCGAAGTAGAACCATTAAGAGGGTCTTGATGCGGATCGTTCAATTGAACTGACCGGACAATATGCACAGATCCTGGGTGCGTGAGCAAGCTGAACAATTCCTGTTTTAGATTTTCAAGGTGGTGATCTAGCATCTGCTTCACCTCGCCTTCCCATCTAGTCAGAGCCTCCATCTTCTGACCAGTTTCTGGTCCGCTGAAAAGTGTTAACACTCAGGTTCAGAGTAGATGGTTCCCTCTTAGTCAAGTAACAAATGTGATAGTTGAAAACTACCTTGTAACCCAGAGTCTGGGGGGGGATATATGTGGTAGCCCCAGACACACGGTGAGCTGAATGTAGGTAAAATCTCTAGCCACTAACAGTTTCAAGGCCGCATGGCTTTCAAAAGAGCATAGGCCAGGATTACTGTAGAAAATCAGCCCAATAATCTTACTATAGTGAAATTATAGATGTATTTCTCTGACTGAATGTAAATAGCTGAGTAATTATAATAAAGCTCATAATAAAACAAATTTAAGATCAGGAGCTTCATGAAGACACGTCCTGCCGCTTTGGAAGTTGGCTCCGCCCCCCGGAATTCCTGTATTTTAATAGCCATGATGTCTCTTTCTAGCTATTTTCCATAAACACAAATATTTTGAATATCTTAGTACACTATCAGTAACGCTGGGAGTTAAGTTATAATATGGGAAGCCTGTGAGAGAGCTCAATGGGCGATTTACCCAGTAGCACTAACATTAATAGAGCATATAGAAATAATGCTGATATTGTTTGATCTAAAAGGACTGTATCTTACTATCTAATAATAGTGGAAAGATTTGCTTCTGATACATGACACATAATCCATTAAAAACATCTCAGTTATGATACTAAATATTATGAGCTTAAAATCGTAACCACAATTTTATCTAAAAAACATAACGCTCAACCTGTTATGTAAAGCTCAACATACATTTCACGTAAGCTGGAAAATCAAACTGACAACCTTATATGGGGGGATGTTAACGTTCAACCTTATTGTGCTCCAAACTATGGAACATCCAACCTAATCAATAATAGTCTAGAAAAACGGTTAAAAGTATTGTTACAATTACACAGACGCATACTGCTGTTATATATTATTAGACTTCCAAGTGAGATATAGTACACAGCTAACACCTAGGCAAAACATACAGCTAACCTCCAAGCATAGATCGTTTGCTTGTAGCACACATTTATAAAGTATGACAAAATTATCCGGAATCATGAACAGTGCATCATTGTAATCACTGAGTAACACAGTGCCTTCATTTAATGACTTGTCTCTTCTCGGTTACAAGTGCACTTTACAAACTCCAATGTTGGTTACGCAACTATAACGCTTAAATACAATATATACCACTCAATAATGAATATTAGTTGAATCAGTCATTAAAACAAAAAGCTGAATTATACTTCACTGCAAATCTAATAAAAGAGGCAGTAAAATGCGGTAAAAACCGGCAAAATTGCAAAATATTGTTCATGCTTCATATATACTGTTAAAAATCGCATTTTGAGGAGATCAACACTATAATACAACATAGTCTAGCAAATATCCAGTGGGGTTAAACACATAGTTAAAATCCCAAACTGAGAATTACTGTCTGAAACACGACATCAAGTGAGAGAAGCTACCCTCAATTACAAACAGCTTATTTTTGTCACCCCTCAGAAACACCAAATATTAACAAATTGCATCACTCGCAGGAGATCAATACTGTATTAGTAACATAGCTTAGTAGACTTCAAAGTGGGGCCAAATAGAAAGTTAAATCTGAGGCTGAGAATATCTGTTTTAAACAAAATATATCAAGTGGGACAAATTATCCTCAATCACAAACATTTTATTTTGTGCCACCATTTAGAAATCCTATATCCTCTCTGATAATTTAACAAAACGGATATATAAAAGATGATACAAAAACGGCTACATTTTAAGAACTGTTTGAGTCTGAGATATACTCAAAATAGTGGTATTGCTCTATACCACAAACTACCAAATGACATTAGCACCAAAAGATGCTACATCTTCTGTGTCATTTTTCCACAAGAATTCACTTAGTCGAGTCTCAACACATATTTAAAGATATAGTCTCTGTAATGTGGTTAATGACTTAGAAATCTTTTATGCTCAGACGAATATTTGATTTCTTCAAGAAACAATCATCTATTATCCATTATAGCCTGTGAATAATACAACAATTTGTTTTAAATCACAAACTAGACATTATAAATTAGATTATATTGTTAGTGTCAAGGTATTCTTTCCACCAGGGAATGATACTACCCCCCTCACTACATATCTATTTAAAGAGACAGACCCTAATACTTTGAACCACAATATTACCAATACCCACGTTCAAACAATATTGCTTAATTTTTGCTCACTGGAATATTAGGTCATTGGACTCCCCAAATAACAGTATCCCAGCACTATTACTGTTACATATAGATAAGGACACTTGAGATATAAGTGCCAATAGCTGAAGTAGACAAGTGTGTGTGTTTTTAAAGTATAAAGTTTTCACTTTATTTTAAATTTATTAAACTCATTAAAAGTTATATTTTAGAACCTATTTCCATCTCCATTTTATTCTCTATTCTGATATTTGACAATCACTGTTAGTAGTGATCAAACTACAAGATCACATACAAGACAATATATAATAACTTGCAAACCTCTGAGTGCTATATGTCTATTCTTTAAGTGGAGACTGTAGTTTCTCTGTTTTCTTTCTAGACATATTAAAGGGACAGTCAACACCAGAATTTTTGTTGTTTTAAAAGATAGATAATTCCTTAATTACCAATTCCACAGTTTTGCATAACCAACACAGTTATAATTATACACGTTTTACCTCTGTAATTACCTTGTATCTAAGCCTCAGCAGACTGCCCCCTTATTTCAGTTCTTTTGACAGACTTGCATTTTAGCCAATCAGAGCTGTCTCCATGGTAAATTTGCGTGCATGAGCTCAATGTTATCTATATGAAACACGTGAACCAATGCCCTCTAGTAGTGAAAAATTATCAAAATGCATTTAGATTAGAGGCGGCCTTCAAGGTCTAAGAAATTAGCATATGAACCTCCTAGGTTTAGCTTTAAACAAAGAATACCAAAAGAACACAGCAAAATTGGTGATAAAAGTAAATTGAAAAGTTGTTTAAAATGACATGCCCTATTTGAAACATGAAAGTTTTTTTTGGACTTGACTGTCCCTTTAAGCATTGTTTGAGGAAACAGAATGCTGTGTTGATACATGGTAGCTGATTTGTGTCTTTGCTACTTGGAGCTTGTATTGGGGACAATGCATATAAAGACACCCTGGAGTGACTATATAAGTACTGTTTAACATGCTACAAGCATATTTTTTTTATTTGTAAACATTATTGTTTTAAACAAATTGTATTTAGAAAAATATTTGGAACCCCCTGTGAACAACAGAGTTTGATACAGTTGTACTGGGCTTTAATCTTAGAGCTATCAAAGCTCTGATCTGTGTGAGTACAAGACCAAGACATTGTATGTTCTAACAATTTTACTTTGGAAGTTTCTCTTTTTTCTCTTTGAAATTATGTTGAGGAATTATATGGACATATATAAAAAAAAAATTCACAGTGCACGGTGTAAAAGTAAAAGAAATAGGTCCAAACCAATGTGGCTCAATAAAAAAATAACTTAAGAAAATAAGAAACAGATATAGGGCATTTTAATTACTCAAATATAGCAAAAAGGGCTACCAAATTAGATAAAATAAAACTAAAAAATGATTTGCAAAAGACCACAAGACCAATCCTTAGTGTTTTTGTTTAAAAAATATAAATGGCAAAAAATAAAATCTAAGAAGTAAAGTACTGGATCACTAATATGTGAGAATGATGAGGTTATCAACAGTAGACAGCGAGAAGATGAGGTGCTAAATTAATTATTTTCTTCTGTATCCACTAAATAGGCACCAGTGTATGGGACATTGCAGGAAAACAGGACTTCCATGCCCTTACCAACAACTTGACTGATTTCAGAAGATATCTAGAAGAAACTTGATATTATATAAGTAAATAAAACTCCACATCAAGATATAAGACATCCAAAAATCCCAAAGGAACTTAGCTCTCTCAATTATATAATAGCCATGAGTTTATTCAGGAAAAACAGGTCATACCATGCTCAAGTTAGACAAAAGTAATAACTGAGGTTAATCGAGGAATAGTATTTGGTCACAGTTAT
Organism: Bombina bombina; assembly: GCF_027579735.1. Lineage (NCBI taxonomy): Eukaryota > Metazoa > Chordata > Amphibia > Anura > Bombinatoridae > Bombina > Bombina bombina. The sequence goes on along the minus strand of NC_069502.1, from coordinate 651,852,941 downwards.
TTTAAAACATTTTATAAATTGACCAGAAGGCTCAGATAGGAAAATTTCTATATTTGCAGATGATACTAATCCATAAAAGTTAACTAGGTGAGAGCAGAATTTAATTTTAATTTTAGTAAAATGGGATAAGGCTTAGATATTAATCTGATGTGGGCATCCATACTTATGTTCCCTTTAATATACTTACTGCCTTCTGCCTCTATGCTAGGTGTGTTTCCTAGGAGCATGCACATGTGATCACCTGCAATGTATACTTTTAGATGGTGAGTATGTGCAGGTGCATCTTAAACCTCTACACTTTGGTTAATAACTGAGCAGAAGCTCAGTGCTTGTCTGTTCCATTTAGCTTTCAATCTGCTTGTTTGTTGGGTTCATTTAAAGCCAAATCTGCATATCTGTGTGCCAATCTTATGTACCTGATGCTAAAGTTTAGTGTTTACTCAATCCTTGCATAAAACCTCATACACAGCAACAGTTTAATCCTGTTAAATTTAGCTAATAATTTGCACATTAACACTAGTATTAGTTCATAGCTCAACTTAACCATTGCAGCTCATGCAAAAGTAATTAGCTAATATCTGGGTAATTAAACATACTAATAGTTAGCACCCTAACCTCAACTGCACCCATGAATTATAGTAGATACTTAGGACATTTTCTTAATATAAAAACAGAATATGTAATATCACCAAGTACACTGAGCTATGTTCAATTTATTATTATCGGTTATTTGTAGAGCGCCAACAGATTCTGCAGCGCTAGTACCCAGTTTTCTATTTGTTTAATTTTAAGGTACATTATAACCTATACTGACTGATGGGCTGCACTGTATTGTACCACATAAGTCCTAAGAAGTCTAGTTGAGACACTTTTGACATCATTTATCAAACAGATGACAGGCAATGTTCCAAGACATGTAACCTGTCCATCCATATTTGGAACTACTGAAGCGGCTTTCTTCACATGCTTTCTGGGAGGAATCGGGGACCCTTCAATTTCAGTTGGACACACCCCTTTTCTTTGAATATCTGGACAGACCGTTGGGCTGCGAGGCTGACGAGGCCAGCGAGGCAGGTCTGTCGATGCTTTGAATATCAGGGCCATTGGGTGAGCCAATAACATGAGTCATAGATGTGCAGCCACCAATCAGCAGCTCCTAAGCCTACCTAGGTATACTTTTTAACAATGGATACCAAGAATAAACAAATTTAGATAATAGAGGTAAATTAAAGTATAATGCAGAATCATATCAATCCCTTTTTAGGTACAGCAGTAACATACATTTTCCAATACAATACACACTTACATTTCTCACACAATCTCTTGTTGAAGCATTTGTTTCTATCTTTTCTAATTCATCTTTGTATGTAGCCTCTAGTTTCCATAATGCATATAAATTGTTCATAGTTAATTGATCTAAACAGATGGTCAGTTAGATAGATAGATAGATAGATAGATAGATAGATAGATAGATAGATTCACTGACACAATTCAACTTATGTAGAGCATAAGGCCAATAGAGTTCAGTTTAGTTCAGTTTAGTTGAATGTACTTTTCCTCAGTTGCTCTCTCTGAATATAAAACAAGTTATTAGTGTGTTACATTTTTGCTATGCTATTTGGTTTTGTTTAATGTACAGATTTTGAAACAAAAGTCATAAAGTCTGAACTCCAATATTATTTTACCAATCAAAATACAAGACATTTATTTCATTAAATAGAATTTAGAATCTAAGAATAATCCAGACTGACAGCTTGTCTTTCTTTTTTTTTTTAAATGGTATTTATTGCTCTTGACGTCGTCACTTTTCTAAAGCATAATTTGCTTCAAAACAAATACAGCCTTAAGTAATTATCTATTGAGTTATATAGAAAGAAAAAAAATGACATGCATTTAACTTGCACCTAAATATTGTTATCCACAAATGAATATGTGAACGTTATTCATATGGTTTACATTTCACATAAAAAAAAAATGCAGTTTTGAAAGTCTTTAAACAATTTACAATTCTCAAAGATTATTTTTACAGTTTCAATTTATCAAACACCGTCAGCGCAAAGAGAAATACTCACATCCTATTGTAGAAAGAAGCGATAAAAACATCCCTTTCTCCTAGGATTACAATCTGCATGTCAACAGTTAATTCTATTGTAGTTGAAACATCTTATCATTATTCTTTTTAAACTTTTGATATTAAAGTCTATGTGCTAACAGAAACCACAAACATTTTATTGATAACCTCAAGGACCTCACCTCCATCTTCTCTAAGATGTCTAATAATTTCTTGACTGTTGAGGAATGTATCATTTTCCAATACTGCAAAAGCTGACTGTGTGTTAAGTTGGAGTTGTATTCACAAATATTGAGGGAGATTAATAGTTGTGCGGTATGGCTTTACCGCTAAAAAAAATGGCCTTAGAGTGCGGAATGGTCAGCTCACTGGTACTACAAGTCGTTATGGCTTTAACGTGGTCGTTATGGCCTATACCGCAACGATCCATTCCACAATCAAAGACCACTAGTTATAGATTTTGCAAAACAAAAAAGTTTAAAAAAACTCATACAAAATATGTTACAAAGTACACTAACACCTATAAACTACCTATTAACCCCTAAACCACCACCCCCCCACATTGCAAATACTATAATACAATTATTAAGTACTAATCCGCCGCCCACCCACATTGCGACTACCTAAAACAAAGTATTTACCCCAATCCGCCGCCCCCCACATCGCTAACACTAAATAAAGCTATTAACCTCTAAACCGCCATCCCCCCACATCACCAACACTAAATAAAGTAAAGAACTGTTAAACTTGGTGCAATACCCTACAAAAGCCCCTTTTAAGGGCTATTGGTAGTTTAGTGTTAGAAAAGGGTTTTTGTTTTTTGGGGTGGCTTTTTTGTTTTTATAGGAGTATTAGATTAGGTTTATTTTTTTTTATTTTGGATAATTTCATTTATTATTTTCTGTAATATTAGATTTTTTTTATTTTTTGTAACTTTAGAGTTTGTTATTTTGTGTAATGTTAGGTTTAGTTATTTTGTTTAATTTTAGATTTAGTTAATTATTGTAATGTTAGCTGTGTTTTTTTTTTTGTAGTGTTGGGTTTATGTAAAGGTGTTAGGTTTTTAAACTTCAAAGGGAATGCGTTAATGGGATCACCATTCCGCAATTGCAGGTGTTAGGTTTTTGATTATGTTCATATTTCATATTTTGATGCATACATCAGTTGATTTTACAATTGAAGGTTTGAAAAATGAGGCCCACTGTTGCATAATTTTCTGTTGCGTATTTAGGAATAAATATTAAAGGGATATTAAACAGTGTTCCTTTAGTAGAAACAAATATGTTAAATCAAAGTAAACCTAAAGAAACAGTTTGTTGCTCTCGGTGTGAAAAGAGAGCTGAAAATTAGGTTAGGTTAGGTTACAGTCTGACTGATCTAGGCATGAGCAAATCAGACTCCCTCTAGTCTATTTATTTTATAGTAAACCAGCTCATGTCATTTCAGAAGTTTTATGACATCATGCTAGATAAAGAAAAAATGTAAAAAAAAATTGATCCAATACTGATCTTTGAGAGGCCCCTCTTATTTATTTTGTTAAATTTGAATTTGATCTATATCTACAAGTTCCATGATTTTAAACCATTTGTTCACCAGTTACCAGCTATGTGTTCTCCCTTAATTTTGTTGAATAGTCTTTCATGTGGCACTCTCTCGCAAACTCCACATCACATCAAATGAATTACCTATATCTATGTTACTACTTATTTTGTCCTAGAAACTAATCAGATCAGATTGTCATAGTCTATGTTTCATAAAACCGTGCTGATTGTAACTAATGGATAGCACAGATGCATAAAGCTATTCCAGTGCAATACTTTAACTCAAGTAAAAGAGTTTTTGGTATATTAGTTTGCTATATACTTTTCTATAGCATTTTAAGGTATATTTGAAAGCACTATTGCGAGTGCTAATAGTTCATTCCATGTTTCCCAAAGTGTTAAAAGAGTGTGCCGCAGCACTGCTAAACAATGAACATTGCTAATGATTTGCTCTTTCCATTATATATATGCTTGTTTATAACCAACAATTTGTACTACCATAACGAGCAACAATACCTAAAATGCTTAGTCAACTGCTCTTGATTTGTAATCTAGCTTTAAGAGTATAGGATTGGCTGTAACAGGGTTACATTTCTTGAGTAATCTTGAATGTATCCTTTGTTGTTTAAGGATTATCTACTTTGTTCCTGATAATTTCTAGATTCAATGCAGGTTTTGTATGGATTTTTGAGTCAGTATCTCTCCCATTGGTTTGTCTATTTTCTATATCGACCAAATCAAAATATTTAGTATTTTCTTCTTATCCTTGGTCACTGTTGATCACCCTACCCTATTAAATTTTAGGGCTTCAATGTTTTCCTTTTTTGATTTGATTTGATTTTTTTTGCCAGTTATATGCTTGAAAAAACCTATTGCCTTTTTTCATTTTATATTTAGCTAATCTATTTGAATGTGCTTCTACACTGCTTATATACTTGGGAGGATGAATTAGTACCATACTCAATGATTCCTTAAAATGTCTTATGCTTGTTTCTTATTTTAGGTTTTTACTGAGCACATTTATTTAGATTTATTTATTTTACTTTTATCTTTACATGGGATGTTTGGAGATGTGTATTTGCTCAATAATTTAAATGTTTTCCATTTATCTATTGTGTCATTAGTTAAGAAAAGCATTCAGCCAATTGAATTTTTAATAAATTAATTAAGTTTTTTTTTAAATTAAACATTTTGGTTGGATCATTTTAACAATGTAATCAAATTATGATAATCATTTCCTTGCTCTTATTATTTAAAATTAGCAAGGAAGATATTTGATTCAAACTATAGACCTTATATTTAAATAGGATATGTATGCATATATAAGATAATTTTCCATTAGATCAAACTGAATTGCCCAAATTATATATATAATTCTTCCCCTGATATAATTCTTCCCCTGAATCGCCTATAACTTGCAAGGGTACTTTTTGCTATGTTGCAAGTAATTATATGGTGAGGCCCAATTTGGTTACTAATTGAGGCTTTCTTATGAACATACGCCAGGTATGGTTTAATGTAAGGGATGTAATGCTATCATATAGATGATATCCACTCAGATATACCCTTTATAAATATCAAGGTGGATGCACATTTCCCAAGTGTATACCCCATATATTCTCTACATACTGGATTTAGATTTATACTGGGCTAAGAAAGCAAATTTTGCATATCCATACAGTGTTAGTCATGCACTTTACATCCGAACCCAACTGGGTGATAATAGCTTGAACAAATAAACATAACTGGCACTCAATAATATTCTATACAGTTAACCATCTTCACACACTTAACTTTATAAATAATAAGTACAATTAACTTGATAAGGCCACCTACTCATATCTTATCTGTACTTTCTGTCTCACCATGGTTAAAACTTAAGAAGATGTCACTATAATCACCCCAGCCATGCATCCCCGTACAGCAATATATATAGTTCACGCTCTGAGTCTAAAATGTCTGCCTCAAACCAATATAGGAGACAATTCTAAAGACATAAACCTGCAACTTTGAGAAATAGTAATGACATCAGGTTTTGCCCCTATTATAAGTCCGGAGTACTGTCTTTACTGGAGATGCAATGTGAAAAATAAAGTTAAGCGCTCAAAGCACGGGTGTATCTAAGTGATGTGTAGTTAAACGAAAGATAAAGTGTCCAGTCTGCAATCAACAAAATAATGATATATTGGTAGTGTATAGAAGGATTATATATATATATATATATATATATATATATATATATATATATATATATATATCAGAACAGAGACAGAGGCATAAATATGGTATCAAATGGAAAATTCCAAGTGGCAATTTATTTTACTAGTAAAAACAGAGGTGTCTAGATTTCTAAAATGATACAATGTAAAATAAAGGGACGTCTCCCTTAATTAATGTATAGATACATATAAAATAAGCATAAAAGAACGATAAGAAAAGTACTTGCGCTTTATCGAAAAGTGTAACGATGTCCCAAGATATTAACTTGCCAAGTGGCAAGAAAGTAACTGTTCGGTTGCAGGCCTTAATTGCCTGGTTTGTGTGGTTGGCATTACTGGTGGAAAGAAAAGAGCGCCTTTTTATGTAGAGGTGCGTGACGTCACGTTTTTAAGATAGCAGGTGATGTTACCGTGGCAACCCCTATTCCTAAATCTGTAAGGAAGTCCTGGGGGATTTGAAGATAATCTTTGCGCTCACGAAAATTGATAGCTTGGTTGTCGTTAGGAACGACTAGCAGGATCTTGAAATGTAGAAGTTAGTCTTTGCGGTCGCTAGTAGCGACTGGGTTATCCTTTGTTGAAGGACTAAAAAAAAACATATGGATCCTTCCAGTTGAAGATTAGGTGGTCGTTAGTAACGACTAGAGGATCTTAGAATGTGTAAGATGGTCTTTGCGGTCGCTGGTAGCGACTGGGTTATCCTTTGTTGAAGAACATGGCGGTCGCAAGTAGCGACTAAGAAATTCTTTGGTTGAGGATTAGGTGGTCGTTAGTAACGACTAGAGGATCTTAGGATGTGTAAGATGGTCTTTGCGGTCGCTGGAAGCGACTGGGTTATCCTTTGTTGAAGAACTTGGCGGTCGCAAGTAGCGACTAAGAAATTATTTGGAGACGGTCAGTTGTGTGGTCGCTAATAGCGACTAGGAGTTTCTTTGTAGATAAGTTGGTGCCAAACGGCACAGCAGTTGGTAGAGTTAGTTGTCAGTTGTTGCCAGCATGCACATAGAAATTCAAATAGAAAGTCCTTTAGCGCCTACAATTTCCTTTTCTCTACGTATTGCTTTACTGGAGATGCAGCAAATGGGCCAGAAGGCAGCAAACTTTTTAACCTACTCCTGTTCTGCTCGAAACAGAGTTTTCCCTTTCTCTTACAGCTAGTAGGGAAACAAGATCCAGCAATACAATATGAGTTCCGGTTGATCTCGGGTTTAGCATAAACATACCGGCTCCGAGCAGTGAGAATCCAAGCCTTTAAGTCCACCATCTCAGCCAAAAAAAACCCTAACATCTCCAGGGCTATTGTGCAGGTGCGGGTCCAGCTGAAACCACGTGGCCCTCTCATACCTCCCCGGGAGATCGGCCGCATCTCCCGCGATCGGAAAGAAGAGGCAATAAGCAAATCCCTGAGTAAAACTCTGTCTTCTCCTGCGTGTCTCCTGTGAAGCGATCTAACGCTAGTGAAATTGCTTCTGAATTCACAACCGGCTGGAACCCATCTCCACAACATCCAGGAACCGCCACCTCTGCCCTACTAGATAAGTTGTCTGCGTCTTGGGAATTTTGCAGGGTCGATATAAGATCATCAAATCCAGTCTGTATTTGTAGATCCAAGTCAGCCAGTAGAAATAGAATTAAATCATATTCTTCCTCCATGGTTTTGAAAGAGTATTTTAGTTGCTAGATGTTTGTTGCTGGTGAATACTGCGTTACTCGGTTGCAAAGGGAACCGAGGGGGGGGGGGAAATAGCGTATGTAAATGGCAACCGCCACCTGCAGACTCACCCAGTGTGGATTCTGCTTGTGCTATCCAATAAATAATTATATCGAACTGCTCCTTAACTTCTCCTTAGCAGATATGTGAAAATGTGAGTCAAAATTATATATTTGAAAGAAGATACTTATGAAAATGTAATATCTATTAGAGGAGCTTTCCGAGTTTGCTTCGGATCACGGCGCTGCTTAAACACGCCCCCCCGGATGCTCTACTTTTTATTGTGTACACATTTTCATTTAAATTGCATATTCAATTTCATTTTAATAAGTTTAATAAAAAAAAATTAAAAAAAACAATAATAATAAATAATAAAAAAAAAACTCCTGCACTGTCCTATACCCAAATTACCATCCAATGTGAAAAATATGATTTCAATCTCAACAATTGTGAGAGCCTGGCAAAAAATCAATATAGGAATAGGTATTACTCCATTTGCTTCATCGTACCTACCCATTATAGGGAACTCTGAATTTATACCAGGCTTAGGTTCGACAATTTTTTATGAATGGAGAAATAATGGCCTACAATATATTATACAAATGCTAGAAACAACCACGTTACATATGAAACCTTTTCACCAATTAGTAGATGAATATCAAATCTCTAGATCAGATTTCTTTGCATACCTGCAAGTAAAACATTATATCCAGTCGCTAAAGATCAATTTTGGTTTAGAATGGTTCTCCACTCAAAGAGATTTGTGCATCAAAAGTTATAGAAGGGGTAATTTTTCTATTTCTAAATTCTATACACTTTTAAATACCAATATAGGACTCAAACAACTTGATCTTCTTACTCAAAAATGGAAAATAGTTTTTCCAGAGATAGCTGTTAAAGATATCCAATTAAGTTTTAATTTAGACAACAAAACAAAAACCTCTAATACATGTAAAGAGTCGCAAACAAAACTAGTCAATATGACATATATTACGCCCCTCAGAATTTCCAATTGGTAAAAGACTGATCATTTGTGTTCTAGATGTAGTTTTAAACAGGCAGACCTGATACATTTTTTTTGGGAGTGCCCAAAATTATACCAAAATTGTCAAAAACGTAATTTCTGGCTTAATAAATTTTTAGATCGACAGGTTACTTTAAAGCCCCAACATATTTTTTTCCGTTAAACTGAACAAGATGATGGATAATATTCCCCTGTTGAATACTTCCATTATAATAGGTCATATTCTCATACTTGAACATTGGAAAGCTAGAAATGCTCTGAATTTTACAGTTTATTAAAAGAATTGAAACACAAGTGAAAATAGAACAATTTAGTAAGTCTGAATGATAAATATCTAGAACAATTTTTTCGCAAATGGCTAAAGGTCATCTGTGCAATGCCTAAGGAAAAACAGATGCAAATGATTTGATACTTTTGCCAATCCGCTTATTTTCAGTTGGGTATATTGAGTGGCAGATTCCCAACAGTATGGTCTATCTAACCTTTGCCTTGGGTGTGTGTTTTTTTTTCTTCTCCTCCCCCTTTCCCCCATTTAAAATAGAAACCCATCAAATGATACTAGTAATAGGGGATCTATCAAACTAATCCCCCAACAAGACACCAAATATTGGTGGTCTATAAGATACTTAAAGGGCCATTAAGTTTTGTTTTTTTTTAAAATGTATAATTTTGCTTATTTTTAAAGAACATTGCTCTGATTTTCAGACTCCTAACCAAGCCCCAAAGTTTTCTTTGAATACCGTCAGCTACCTTCTCTAGCTTGCTCCTGTTTGTGTAAAGGGTCTTTTCATATGCAAAAGAAGGGGGAGGGGGGGGGTATCTTATTTCCCACTTGCAGTGGGCTTTCCAACTACCTTTTCAACAGAGCTAAACTGAAAGCTTCTAAGTAAGTTTTTAAACCATTTTATACAGGATTTTTATATTAGTATCTGTGCATCTTATTCTTTATAGTAGTGTCTATTACATGCAGTTATATGAAAATGAGTGTATACTGTCCCTTTAACCCTACAAACGATTAGGCTATGTTTGGTGACTATACATTTATTGTTTTTTCTCTTGGAATGTGTTTTTTTTTCTTTTTTGGAATGTACATAGTATGTAGATTCTATCGAAAGCTAAAAATATTTTTGTAAAGAATTATATGATTCTGATTAGCAAAGTGTAGAATAACATTATGTAACTTTGGATTTAAAAAATAATTTTTGTAGTAAGGGCTTTCTACATAAATATCGCCATACCATAAATGGTCTGGCAACTGTTAGGATATGAGGAGTGGCGAATAAATGTTTTGAAGCTTATAATGAGATATATCTAACATTTTATTTTCTCTTCTTGAAATTCCTGTCTGCACATTTAAATGCGCCCCCACCCCGCCCCCTAGAAAAGTTGCGGGGTAAACAAAAATATATTTTTTGCAATGTAAAAATAAAAAAAATAAAAAATAAAATGCTTAGTGCTGCCTGCAGTGGTGGCAACGGGCCCTTCAAGATGTGGGGCCCTCGGACCAGGGCCGAATTGCCCAACTTGTCAGTCCGCCCCGCTTGAATAACTATTACCGTATGGAAAATATATGTAAATGTACAGAACAACATTATTTTGTTGAATGATTGTAACTCTTTTTTTTAACTTCTTAATAAACTTCAAAACTTTAAAGGAAAAAAATAAAAAAAATAAGTTTAATAAAAATAATTAAAGCAATAAAGAATAAAAATATACAATGTTATTTAAAAAACAATACAAAATGAATCAACAAACTGCAGAACTTCATTTGGACAGTGAGAAGAAAAATATATTTGTAAGACAGAAAGAAACAGGAAAAGACAGATAAGCATGACTAAAAATCATTTAAAGAAAACTTTTTGAATGGAGCAATAGTTATTACTTTTATTCTTATATGTTATCTTTGACATGTGTGTTCACATCTTGTGGCAAAATAATTACTCATCAATTTAAATGAATATGAAAAGATCAAACAAACTGACATGGTTTCTGCTGACTATACCAGTATTATGATATTTTTCCCAATTACCATAAAGTAAGTTAAAAATACTTTGCCAAAGACAAGTTTTTACGTGTTTTAAATGCTTTGATAAATGTCTTATTCTATCACACAAAACCCATATGTAAAATAAATCTCTATTTTCATATAGATGAATTATTACCTGTGACATTTGAAAGGCCTAAATACAAATAAAGGTCCATGTGCAAGGTACAGTAACTTCACACTGGGCAGACAGATTGGTTTTAAATAATAAGTGATAGATAATGAAGAAGCATGCAGGCAAAACAAATATTTTTTATTGGTAGTTAACCTCTTTATCATCACCATGGAGTAGGTCTACTTGATCAAGTCCACCCTGATGAAGTGTTGTATTCTTTAATATGCAAGACAACAGTATCATATATGATACTTTCAGTGGTGCATACTACATCAGTGGTCCGAACACCTGAAACTGTAAATTAGGACATGATTGCAGTCTGTATATTATACTACTGTTGTTAATGGGCTTTTTTACAACAATGAAGAACATGAGAAGCCAGTAACCCCAGAAAACCTCTAAAATATACATTGCCATAGTCACAATATGTTGAAAATCTTTACTAATGTCCACAGATTAAACAGATGAATATATGTTTTAGACATATTGACATATATTAACCATACTTTATTACTTATTATTGATTCTGTTTTAAAACCATCTCGGTGACTATGCCATTTTTTCCCTTTTATTTTGTTTTAGTTCTACGTTTTTTTCTTCTTTTTTTTTTGTCCTTTTTTTGTCCTTCAATACAGTTTTAGAGGCCTATTTATCAAAGCGTCAACTAGGTTGCATTCGCGGGTGTCAATACGCTCGCCAAACATCACTAAACATTGCGATCTCCCTATTTATCAAAAAAGCCGTAAAAAACACGCGCGTCAAGTACAGTGCGGAGAGCATTGGGCTGGTGTTAACTAACAGTCATCGATGTAGCGGCTATTCAGGCTTTTCCCAACTTTATTTATACCATTTCAATACTGTCCACGAACAAGCACATTTCTCTTCAGCACATTATTGTATATAGTGTAAATGTATTCCTTTTCTGAGCAGGACTAATTGCGAATATAGCAAGTAGCGACATATTTGGTGCAAAGTGGAGAGTGAATTATTATAATTCTTTTTAAGATTGGCCATACATATATTAGTATGTATACACACACACACACATATATATATATATATATATATATATATATACACACAGTATATATATGTGTGTGTGTGTGTGTGTTGTCAGAAATCTTTTGCAAACATATTTATATGTCCTGAAGTTCTTTTCTTTGTTGTCATTTCTTTGTTGTCTGTCATATCTCTGCACAATATGTATATATTGTAAATGTATAATTATTATTAGCAGGAGTAATTGCGAAAATAACATGTAATCAGAGTATCATGTATTTATTTGAAATCTATAGCTATTTTAAAGGGATAGGAAAGTCAAAATTTAAGTTGCACTAGTGGGAGCTAGCTGCTAATTGTTGCCTCCTCCAGTACTTGGTCGTCTGGTCGTCTGTCAGAGATGAAGCACAAAATAAAAAAAGTTAGTATGAGGAATATGTGACAAGGCCTATATTATACACAAAATTCTTGTTGAAAAACTGGTAGAAACATTTACATTTTTAAAATTACAATCCATTACATTAACCTACACCCTGAATGAACCTGTACAAATAAAACAATTTGAATGTTATATACTGCAAATTTACAGCCAGATTACGAGTTTTGCGTTATGAGCTCTGCAGTGCTAAAATGCAGTTTTTTCTCACCGCTCACTTCCCTACAGCGCTGGTATTACAGGTTTTTACAAACCCGGCATTAAAAGGCAAGAAGTGAGCATAGAGCAAACTTGTGCTCCATACTGCACTCCAATACCAGCGCTGCTTAAGTCAGCGGTGAGCTGGTTGTACATGCTCGTGCACAATTTCCCCATAGACATCAATGGGGAGAGCCGGCTGAGAAAAAGTCTAACACCTGCCAAAAAGCAACGTAAAGCTCAGTAACGCAGCACCATTGATTCCTATGGGGAACACATTTTACAAACACCCTAACATGAACCCAGAGTCTAAACACCCCTAATCTTACACTTATTAACCCCTAATCTGCCGCCCCCAACATCGCTGCCACCTAAATTATACTTATGAACCCCTAATCTGCTGCCCCCAACATCGCCAACACCTACATTATATTTATTAACCCCTAATCTGCCGCCCCCAATGTCGCCGCAACCTACCTACACTTATTAACCCCTAATCTGCCGCCCCCAACGTCGCCGCCACTATTCTAAATTTATTAACCCCTAAACCTAAGTCTAACCCTAACCCTAACACCCCTTAACTCAAATATAATTAAATTAAATCTAAATCAAACCTACTATTAATAACTAAATTATTTAATTATTATTTAAAACTAAATATTTACCTGTAAAATCAACCCTAAGATAGCTACAATATAACTAATAGTTACATTGTAGCTAGCTTAGGGTTTATTTTTATTTTACAGGTAAGTTTGTATTTATTTTAACTAGGTAGAATAGTTATTAAATAGTTATTAACTATTTAATAACTACCTAGCTAAAATAAATACAAATTGACCTGTAAAATAAAACCTAACCTAAGTTACAATAACACCTAACACTACACTACAATTAAATACATTCGCTACATTAAATACAATTAAATAAATTAAATTAAATTAGCTAACTCACAAAAAAAACACTAAATTACAGAAAATAAAAAACAAGATATTTAAACTAATTACACCTAATCTAATAGCCCTATCAAAATAAAAAAAAGCCCCCCAAAATAAAAAAACCCTAGCCTAAACTAAACTATCAATAGATAAAAAATATGCATAGTGTTCTATAAAACCACCCGTACAATATATTGTTTCTTTACTCACAGTGAATATTACGCTCATGAGGTATACATGTACCTTTATGCATTATCTTAATTTCTCTACTAGTATATTGAGGGGGGATTTTGTTTACATATCAACTAACTGTCATTTCTACTCTGTAGACCGATAGCACGGACTCACTAATGAATTGTTGTATTGTATTTCAGTGGGCGTGGATATGGATGACACTATCAGTCTACACAAAGGTTTCTTTGGAGTTGGACTGATGAGTTTTCAGTTTATGTACAGGAATTATACATACTGATATTTTGTATTTTGGCCAGTTGATTTTGCTTTTTTGTAAATACGCAGTCCTGAATGTTAATTTAATATTGTCTCATATTAAGTTTGGAGTTGCTGTTTAGAATGTGTTATCCCATAGGTCTGTTTTCTGAAGGGGATGTGCCCCGGCAGACCAATGGAGAAGTGGGCGGGTGGTTTTATAGAACACTATGCATATTTTTATTCAGGTAATGAGTAAGGCCAAGTGCTGAAACGCGTTTACCTGTCTGTTCCCTGCTTGCATTGCACATTTCAGTATCTTAACCCCGGGGTGTTTATCCCCTCCACGCTATGTGTATATAACTATTTGTATTTTTTGCTATTCACTCCTGTAGCGCCTTTGCGCTTCCTGTAAAATAAATCCACTTATTATTCACATGATACTCGTGTCTGTGTTGCCTATGTTCTTTATCTGTTCACAAATGGCCGATTGGAGCAACCACAGACACTGAGAGCGAATCAGGTTCTGACCGTAAAACACACTATTCAACAAGGACCCACACAGGAGGAAGTGAAACCGGCACATCCGCTATTGGAGGCGGACCAGGACACGGCCTTGAGTCCCGACAGGACGTGAGCTTCTGTTACTACAAGAGGCATTGCCCCAAGTGCAGGCTGAAGGTGTCCGGGGAGGATGGAAGGTATGTGATTTGGAGCTTACTGTTTCCTAAAGTGCTAAGTTTTACTCTACGCTCAGGATTATAACTGTTTACAATTAGCTGAGAGTTTCCTGCTATACATATCCCATAGAGGCAGGGGAATCCTCTTGGGGTATCATCCTCCGTTATATATTTGTACATGCCTATCTTCACAAGTATACATTGGTTGTGTTAAGGACTTAGGCTTGCTACAATTGCTGCATACATTTAACACCTGTGATTACTCCTCCACAGTTCATATTCTCCATTTACCTTGGTTAAACTATCAATAGCCCTTAAAAGGGCCTTTTGCGGGGCATTGCCCCAAAGAAATCAGCTCTTTTACCTGTAAAAAAAAATACAAACAACCCCCCCAACAGTAAAACCCACCACCCACACAACCAAACCCCCAAATAAAAGCCTAATTAAAAAAACCTAAGCTCCTCATTGCCCTGAAAAGGGCATTTGGATGGGCATGGCCCTTAAAAGGGCATTTAGCTCTATTGCTGCCCAAAGCCCTAACCTAAAAATAAAACCCATCCAATACACCCTTAAAAAAATCCTAACACTTACCCCCGAAGATTCACTTACCGGGAGAAGTCTTCATGCAAGCGGCAAGATGTCCTCAACAAATCTGGCAGAAGGTAAGGTAGAAAAAATCATATTGGCTGATTGGATCAGCCTATAGGATTGAACTTCAATTCTATTGGCTGATCCAATCAGCCAATAGGATTGAGATCGCATTCCATTGGCTGATTGGAACAGCCAATAGAATGCAAGCTCAATCCTATTGGCTGATTGGATCAGCCAATAGGATTGAAGTTCAATCCTATTGACTGATCCAATCAGCCAATAGGATTTTTTCTACCTTAATTCCGATTGGCTGATTCTATCAGCCAATCGGAATCTAAGGGACGCCATCTTGGATGACATCATTTAAAGGAACCTTAATTCGTCATTAGTCCGTCCATCCGTCAGAAGAAGAAGATGCTCTGCGTCAGATGTCTTGAAGATGGACCTGCTCCGCGCCGGAAGAATGAAGATAGAAGATGCCGTCTGGATGAAGACTTCTGCCCATCTGGAGGACCACTTCTGCCCATCTGGAGGACCACTTCTGCCGGCTTCGTTGAGGACATCTTGCCGCTTGGATGAAGACTTCTCCCGGTAAGTGAATCTTCGAGGGTAAGTGTTAGGATTTTTTAAGGGTGTATTGGATGGGTTTTATTTTTAGGATAGGGCTTTGGGCAGCTATAGAACTAAATGCCCTTTTAAGGACAATGCCCTTTTCAGGGAAATGGGGAGCTTAGGTTTTTTTAGTTAGGCTTTTATTTGGGGGTTTGGATGTGTGGGTGGTGGGTTTTACTGTTGGGGGGGTTGTTTGTATTTTTTGTACAGGTAAAAGAGCTGATTTCTTTGGGGCAATGCCCCGCAAAAGGCCCTTTTAAGGGCTATTGATAGTTTAGTTTAGGCTATGGGTTTTTTTATTTTGGGTTTTTTTTTTTATTTTGATAGGGCTATTAGATTAGGTGTAATTAGTTTAAATATCTTGTAATTTGTTTTTATTTTCTGTAATTTAGTAGGGTTTTTTTTGTGATTTAGCTAATTTAATTTAATTTATTTAATTGTATTTAATGTAGGGAATTGATTTAATTGTAGTGTAGTGTTAGGTGTTATTGTAACATAGGTTAGGTTTTATTTTACAGGTCAATTATAACTATTTAAATAATAACTATTTAAAAACTATTCTACCTAGTTAGAATAAATACAAACTTGCCTGTAAAATAAAAAAAAAACCCTAAGATAGGTACAATGTAACTATTAGTTATATTGTAGCTAGCTTAGGGTTTATTTTATAGGTAAGTATTTAGTTTTAAATAGGAATTATTTAGTTTTTAATAGTAGGTTTGATTTAGATTTAATAAAATTATATTTAAGTTAGGGGGTGTTAGGGTTAGGTTTAGGGGTTAATAAATTTAGATTAGTGGCGGAGACGTTGGGTGTGGCAGATTAGGGGTTAATAAGTGTAGGTAGGTTGCGGCAACATTGGGAGCAGCAGATTAGGGGTTAATAAATATAATGTAGGTTGCGGCGATGTTAGGGGTGGCAGATTAGGGGTTAATAAGTATAATGTAGGTGGTGGCGATGTCCGGAGCGGCAGATTAGGGGTTAATAAGTATAATGTACTGTAGGTGGCGGCGATGCTAGGGGCAGCAGATTAGGGGTTAATAATATTTAACTAGTGTTTGTGAGGCGGGAGTGCGACGGTTTAGGGGTTAATATGTTTATTCTAGTGGCGGCGATGTCCGGAGCGGCAGATTAGGGGTTAAAATTTTTATTATAGTGTTTGCGATGCGGGAGGGCCTCGGTTTAAGGCTTAATAGGTAGTTTATGGGTGTTAGTGTACTTTTTAGCACTTTAGTTATGAGTTTTATGCTACAGCTTTGTAGTATAAAACTCATAACTACTGACTTTAAAATGTGTTACGAATCTTGGAGGTAGAGGGTGTACCGCTCAATTTTTTGCCTCCCAGGACAAACTCGTAATACCAGCGCTATGGAAGTCCCATAGAAAAAAAGGTTTTACGAATTTTACGTAAGTCGGTTTGCGGTAATGCCAAAAAAGTGTGCGGTGCCCCTAAACCTGCAAGACTCGTAATACCAGCGGAAGTGAAAAAGCAGCGTTAGGACCAGTTAACGCTGCTTTTTCAGCTTACCACAAATCTAGTAATCTAGCCGATAGTATTATACTTGAAAATTACCTTGGATATCAGGGACTTCCATATCTGTCCCTGACTCATCCGCTGGACGACCCTCAAGCAGTGTCAATGGCAGCGGGGGAGAAGAGCGGTTGCTCCTTGGTGTCGCCACTGACCTGACGTACCGGGGGATTCTGTCCATCGGCCGCCTGAGATCTGTGAAAATATAAAGTTGTATGTCCACATTAGATCCAGGTCATATTTTTATTTTGTGTAATGCATCTGCAGCTGCAATGCATGTAATCTTTATTTCCTATGATAAAAATATCAAACTATTTAAAGTAATATATATATATATATATATATACATATATTTTTGTTTAAGAATATATATATAAATATATATACATGCAGAATATATATATATATACATAATTATATATCTTAATATATATATATATATATATATGTATATATATATATATATATATATATATATATATATATATATATATATATATATATATATAAATAAAATTAAACTTTATTTTAGCATTTTGAAGGATTATGATAGAGTATGAAATTTTAATCAACCATATTAACTTTTTTTGTCCTTTTTTATTCTTTATATGTCTGTCTTTATTAAAAATATACAGTATATGTTTATAAGCTAAGGAGGAATAACATTTTATTTTATTGACCCTGTACATAACTTTTGGGGTGGTGAATGACATAAAATACGGGGGGATTCTGTCTATCGGCCGCCTAAGATCTGTGAAAATATAAAGTTGTATGTCCACATTAGATCCAGGTCATATTTTCAGCTGCAATGCATGTAATCTTTATTTCCTATGATAAAAATAACAATCTATTTAAAATAATATATATATATATATATATATATATATATATATATATATATATACATATATATATACATATATATTTTTGTTTAAGAATATATATATAAATATATATACATGCAGAATATATATATATATATATAATATAATTATATATCTTAAAATATATATATACACATATATATATATATATATATATATATATATATATAAATAAATAAAATTAAACTTTATTTTAGCATTTTGAAGGATTATGATAAAGTATGAAATTTTAATCAACCATATTTACTTTTTTGTCCTTTTTTATACTTTATATGTCTGTCTTTATTAAAAATATACAGTATATGTTTATAAGCTAAGGAGGAATAACATTTTATTTTATTGACCCTGTACATAACTTTTGGGGTGGTGAATGACATAAAATTGTTGGCTGCCATAAAGAAAAAAAAGAAAAAGGGTTTGAAATTAAAATGGGCCTGCAACGAAACGTATATTCTTTTATTTTAAAATAAGATATTTAAAGGGACATTAAACCCAGATTTTTTCTTTCATGATTCAGATAGAGAATACCATTTTAAACAACTTTCTAATTTACTTATATAATCTAATTTGCTTTATTCTCTTGATATTCTTTCCTGAAAAGAATATCTAGATATGCTCAGTAGTTTCTGATTGGTGGCTGCACGTATTTGCCTCATGTAATTGGCTCACCGATGTGCATTGCTATTTGTTTAACAAAAGATATCTAAAGAATGAAGCAAATTAGATAATAGAAGTAAATTGGGATGTTCTTTAAAATTGTATTCTCTGTCTGACTCATGAAAGGAAATTTTGGGGTTTAATGTCCCTTTAAAGAGTAAAATAAAATAAATATGATTACTTTACAAAGTCATTTAAAATTCAATACTCTATCATATATATATTTTTTTCGATCTGTGTCATTGAAACATACATAATTTATAAGTACTATACACAATATTATATACTTACAGGCTCGAATGAGCGATCGCAAGTTCCTGTATCTTTCATTTTCGTGTCTCCGAAGGTCTGAAAACCTCCAGAGACAACTGCGACGAGACCTCCGGATCCCCGACACCCTTCTCATATGCCGCATCATCTCATAGACGATGCAGTCCCGGTCCTCATGGACGATCCCTCGCACACCTCCTATCTGCCTAGGAAAGTAGTGATCCATTCCATAGACTAAAATCAATAATTCACCATCTGTGAAACTAGGTGGTCGCGCCATTTTAGACTCCAAAAAATTATGTAAAATAATTTTTAAGTGCGACACAAATATACCAATTACAGAGAAATCTGATTGGTTATTGAAAGTGGAAACAAATTATTATTGGGTTGGTGGATTATATTTATCACGTGTTCATGACAATTGCTATGTAATACACAAACATTTTAAACCAATCATATTATATGCTTCACCAATGACTGACTGACTGACAATAAAATAAAATGTATTATTATCTCTGCGTTAACAGCGAATAACTAATTTATCCACAAAAAAGGGCCTTTTAAATATACATTTGATCATAGGATTATCTGCATTGTGGCGTTTTAAGAGTATTATCAAAAAATTGATGCGATCCCTCTCCTCACGGACAATACCCCTCACTCACATAATCCATGAGAAATAGCGGTCCATCCTGTAGACCAGGATGACCAATTCACTGTCACTAAATAATTTCGATCGTGCCATCTTGAACTCTAAAATCAATCGCTAATATTAGTTAACTGCAACACAACCATCACAATTATAGATCGTTATTATTCATTTGGAATAAAGTTGACATTTGAGGATTATATTAATCAGGTGTCATCAATGATGGCATTATAAATAAGATGTCCTAATACTGTAAAAGTTTAATTGATGATTGTCTAATTGTTAACGGCTGATTGTCTACGTATTAACGATCTATAAAAGGGAATTGAAAATGGAGTCTATTAAGTCCTACTAATCTTTGTTAAGAGCTGTAGGTCTTCCTTTGATTGTTTGAAAATATTATTATTGTGACTTTTGTGTGCTTTATTAATTCTTTTTGGATATGGCGTCTGGAAAAACAAGTCAGGGAGAAATGTACAATTTAATTTTGAGCAGAATAAAGTTTAGTTACCCTTGTTTTAGAGCACTCTATGATTTTATTTTTGGTTCCAAAGCCCAACAGACCTTGCTCTCCAAAAAACAAGAGATTTAGCTGGCAGTATCTCTGCCGAAGGCACTCATGTGAAATTGGTGGAGCACTGTAAGAAGAGATTCTCTGACGTTAATAGAATCTTGAAGGCCAAGCTGGCCAGGGAGAAGCAGGCTGCACATTCTACAGGTGGTGACGTGCCATATACAGCTTTGCTCTCAGAATACGAGACTCAACAGATGGAGATGCTGGGGGCAAATATGACGCTCTGTCTGGATTTGGTTGGGCATGATACTGATGAGATGGCAGGTAATTAAAGTTCTATTACATGTGTTTTTTATGTCGCAAAATGTTTTAAATTACATTTTTTTATTTTTTGTTATTGAGATTATGATGTACAATTATGTTGATACTCATGTTTTATTTCATGTTTTAATTTTTTCAAGCATCTACCAGTGCTGCAGCTGCTGATGCAGGTACAGCTGCTGCTGCCAATGAAGGTGATGAAACGCTACTATTGCCCGTCAGTATCCATACTGAATCCAGCCACAGCTTCTCCTCGGCCGCCACACACCGGGACATAATGTGCAGCACCCCTGATGGAGCAAGTATTGACCGTTCTACAGGTATGTTTTTTTTAATATTCATTTTGTTTTAATTAAAATGCTCTTACTCGTATGATTGAAAAAAGATTTTTTTTTTTTTAATTTTCTTTTATTTAAGAGAAAATTGTACAGAAATATGCACATAAACAAAACAAATAAACAAAAAACAAAACAGGTTACATTTTGCATTATTGGATCATGGGATGATGTTATAAACATAGTGATCTAGACTTGTTGACATTAAAAAGGTCATTCCAATAGCTTTGGTGTACAAACATTAATGATATCTTCGACATATTGATACATAACTGTTTATTTAAAGATACTTTACAACGTGACCTGATTTCCATTTATCCAGAAGCACAAAAACTTTTATGATATGAATGTCTAGTTTATCCCTATGCCTGGACCGGGTTTTGCTTGTTATGCTTTACAGAATTACAGTATTCATCCCATAGGAAGTTTATATCTAAGAAATCATCCAATCTTTTTGTAACCACATAATGGTATCTTTCCATTGACAAAGTGTGAGAAACTAGGGAACGCCATTCTGCAACTGAGGGGACCTCTGTTTTCCATTTCCTAGGGATTAGTCGTCTAGCACAGTTAAGCAATAGGATCAATAGCCTTATTCTTATTTTACATTTAATTTTGGGTATATTATTGAATTAAATAACAGTAGGATCCAACGGAATTTCAACATTAATTACTTGTTTTACCGCTACTTGTATTTCTCTCCAATATTGACTAAGGTATGGGCATGTCCACCAAATATGTTGGTAGTCACCCTCTTCTCCACAGGACCTCCAGCATTTATTATCTCTAAGGTTATGCATGGCTGCTAATCTGGTTGGTGTATAATACCATCTGTATAATAGCTTTAAATTCGATTCTAGCTGTGCTATGGAAAGTGTATGTGTGCTCATGTTATTGAAAATTCTGGCCCATTGTTCAGTAGAAATGTGAGTTTGGAGATAAAAAGATTTTTAACTCTGTATATTCACATTTGTTTTTTTTCAGCGGAGGTCCGAAGGGCTTTGGGACACCCTCCAAGATCTACAATCTCCTCCTTGTTGTAACAAAAACAAGATCAAACATTAATGTTATGTGTGCTCACATTAGCGGGTCTGTCAATAGCTCAATGTGAAAGTTAAATTTGTATTAATGAAGAATATCACTGTCTTAAAAATTAATGTTAAATTACATAGATTGTTTATATAATCTCTCATTTTATAGTATTTAAAAGAATAGTACAGTCAAATGATGTTATTCCTCATTTACATAGAACATGCATTTTATATACACATCCTAAAATTGGCCTATAGTTAAATTACTATTTTTTTAATATTATCTTTAGTTTAAAAATAATTTAAAGGCACCTGAAACACAAGCCTTTACTCTGTGGATTCTGATAGAGAATACTACATTAATCATCTTTAAAATGTACTTCTATTAATTCATTTGCATCATTCTCTTTTTATCCTTTGCTGAAAGGTTTATCTTGGCAAGCTCTATAGTGTCAAAGAACCAAAGTTATAGATGATGATTGGTTCATGCATATATATATATATATATATATATATATACTGATTGTCATTGGCTCACCAATGTGTTCAGTCAGCAAACAGTAGTGCATTGCTGCTCATTCAACAAAACATACTGAGCGAATGAAACAAATTAGATAATAGAAGTACATTTGTTTTAAAAATGTAAATTGTATTCTCTAGCTTAATCATGAAAGAACATTTTTGAATTTCCGGTCCCTTTCAACTTAAAATAAATCACAGGTTTGGATCATCACCTGTTTATTGCCTGATGATTGTTTGCCTAGATTTCAACAATAATAATCAAGTGATAAACACAGATTATTGAAGGCTAAATTTTAGAAAATATAAGTGTTGAGAAAATGTATTTTTGGCCTTGAGAAAGTTCATTCAAATTGCATGCTCTATCACCAGCATTACCCTTATATTTTGATTTGAATATTCCTTTAACTTATACAAACATCGGCATTATTGCATATATATATATTTATATTGCGATGTTACAATCTAACTATTAATTTTAAAAATTATGTTTGGAAAGGCACATCTATGTGACTCAGAATAAGATATTCTCAGCGCAACAGCATTGTCAATACTCAAGCTTCTCACAGCACCAGTGGGGCTTGTAATTATGTCAGTGATTAAGAAACAGTCTAAACAGATTTTTAAATTAAGAAAAGTGCTGTGTTAAAAATGCTGGTGCATGGTGAATACTTAAATACTTTTTTGAAAAAGATATAGCTTTTATAATAAGCACTTTTGTTCAAACATTTATATAGCAAGATTTTTAATTCTTTAATCCATTTAAGATAACATTAACTATCCAAATCGCTCATGTTAAAATACAGTGTCTTATATTTACAATCTTAATAGGAATCAGGGAAGATAAATGTTTAATTTCATATGCCTTTAATCTTTCACTTTACATTACGTTGGATTACAATATTTTTTTTCACATTTATTTAGATGTGGAACATGCACTTAATGTTTTGGAGGAGATTGATGGTTGTTTTCAACAGTTGAGAGCTATTGTGGCGGGGGAGGAGTCCCTGGGAGAGACCCAATATCCAGAATCCCAGGAACAGGGAATCTCCAAGGGGACATCGGATTTGGCCTCCTGACCCAGAAGACCCAGCTGCTCTGGACACTGGTGCCCCTCCTGCACCTGTTGCTCATGCTCCATCAGCTCATGGCCATGCTGATCCTGGCCACAAACTGCCTCCCATCAATGATGAGGAGGCAGTTCGTCAAATGTTACTTCTGGCAAGGCAGTACCGGGATGATCACCATGAGTTGCATGGGGCATTAAGATCATCTGTTGAGCAACAGGGGCAGATATTAGAGAGGGACATTATACTATATAGGGAAGGGAAAGATTAGATTTAGAGAGGGAAAGGTTGAGAATAGAATCAGCTAGAATAGATTTAAAGAGGGAAATATTTCAATATGAACGGATGAGGGATAGTGCCAGATTAGAATTAGAGAAGAATAGATTTTTTTTTACGAAAGGCAGAGGGATTGTGATAGACTAAATTTTGATAGGGAGAGATTAGAAGTAGATAGGGTGAAATTAGAAGTAGATAGGGCCAGGGCACAGGGAGAACAAAAGCATCAGTAGAGGGCTGACAAAGACAACCGTATTTTTAATCGTCAGTTGTTTTTAACATTTGGGAGAAGGGGAACAAGGAAGAAATCTCCCCCCCTCTCTCTATCACCCCAAAAAATGAAAGATTAGGGTGTTTTAATTTGCTTATTTTATTAGGGTTTTTAATGTGCTCATTTTATTTTTATTTATTTTATTATATCTGTCCTTATTTATTTTTTTAATTTGTTGTTTTTCAGAAAAATATTGAATAAAATATTTGGATTCTGAATAAATATGTTTGTGTGTTCTTACTTGATTCACATATTACAAATGTTACAAATGATTGATGATCATATTCAAAGCAGGTGTAAGATATTCTTTACTCTGATTATTAAAGGTTCAATCTACTCCATATATTTAAAAAAAAAAATTAAATATATAATATTGACCTTTTGCATAAACAATTAAATTAGAATAAAGGTTACATGAATCAATAATTGTATTTTAATGATTCATAATTAACATGTGATAAAGTAATTTAAATTTTTTTTAAATTGTGTAAATGTATTCAATTTAATATTTCATAATTATATGACCTTTTCAAAGAAAAGGAAAGTGAACACCAACAACAAAATTTTAAAATCAAATAGAGCATTTAAAGGGACACTGAACTCATTTTTTCTTTTGTGATTCAGATAGAGCATGCAACTTTCTAATTTACTCCGATTATCAATTTTTCTTCATTCTCTTGCTATCTTTATTTGAAAAAGAATGTGTCTAAGTTTTTTTTTTGCGGTTCAGAACTCTGGACAGCACTTATTTATTGGTGGATGAATTTATCCCCCAATCAGCAAGAACAACCCAGGTTGTTCACCAAAAATGGGTTGGCATCTAAACTTACATTCTTGCATTTCAAATAAAGATACCAAGAGAATGAATAAAATTTGATAAAAAGAGTAAATTAGAAAGTTGCTTAAAATGTCTATCTAAATCACAAAAGAAAAAAATTTCTTTAAAAAAATTGAGAACATTAATTGTTTTTTATAAAATGGAACTCAATAGTTTTCAATAATTTCTAAACCTGTAGTGCATTGCTGCTACTTCAAAAATTGATAGCAATATGTTTTTTCTTTATATATATATATATATATATATTAGTTTAATGTTACAGTGAAACAATAAATAAATAAATAAATGAATATTTATAAATGATTGTTTTAACTTTATAAAATAATAATTAATACAAAAAATGTGACGTGTTCTTTTTGTATTCTTAGTTGAAAAATAAGCCTAAGAAGTTAATATGCAAATTTCTTAGACATTGAATGTAATCAGAAATAATTTAGACCACTAGAGGTCATTAGTTAATGTGTTTCATATAGATAACATTGAGCTCATGCACGTTAAGGTATCCTGAAGTTAACAGTGATTGGCTAAAATGAAAGTCTGCCTAAAGAACTGAAATAAGGGGGGAGTCAAGTGCACATCCCAAGAAAATGTATTTCAAGATATTTGATTAAACATGTGTTTCATAAACTTTACATTGCACAATTGCAACATTCAACAAAATTAACCACTTTCAATCAATGGCAAGACGATGATATACAATATCATTTGGTGGAAATTAAAAATGACAATATTTGCTCAAACATAATCCAAAATATATAATCTTTTGGATTAAAAATTATACTGTAGAGTAAATATCAAAACAAAAAAAAATACTGTATGTTGCACAGTCAACATTATTGCCGAAAACCGCCTGAATATAGTCTGCTCGAGCTTGGACTCCCAGAGCATCATACTCCTGTAATGGATCTATATGTTCACCATTCTCATGGTTATCCAAGCTCTCCAGATCTATATCAGGGATTGTTAGGGCAATGTTGTGCAACATACAGCAAATAAAAAAAATTAAGTAGACTTTGGTGGGGGCATACTGAAGAACCCCACAGAGATGTCCAAACAGCGGAAACGGCTCTTCAATACACCAAAAGTGCGCTCATTAACCCTGATCTGGTGGCGATGTGTGCCTGGTTGTAGCGCACCTCTTCTACTCCGTTGGGGTTTTTGATGGGTGTGAACAGCCACAGAAGACACGAATATCCAGAATCACCTGCGTAAACAAAATAGATCATTGACATAAGCAATAAGAATGATTAAAATATATCATATACATATGTTAGAGTATCTAATAGATATTTATCTATTAGGATTCCCTCTGGCATTTAGCCCTCCTGGAACCGATGGTAGAGTGTACATTCATGATCCTCAACCTGGCATCACAGATGACCTGGATATTCAGCGAGTGGTTGTGTTTCCTGTCCTGGTATGGCTCCTCTGTACCCCTGGGAGGCTGCACCAATACATGATAGCAGTCTATGGCCCACAATGCCCTTGGCAATCAAGCCCTTAGATAGAACTGGAGCATGACAGAATGCCATATTTGGGAAGTGGACATGATGGACTAGGCGTTGGTGCAAAGCATTCAGGACAACCTTCAGATGACGTGAGAAGGTTGCCTGGCTCATACCTACGCCTAGAGCTGCCACAGCCTGGAATGATCCAGTTGCCAAGAAATAGAGGACCGATTGCAATTTCACCATCCCAGGGATTGCCCTAGTTCTTTCAGTGAGTGGCTCGAGAGAGTTCTTGATTTCGACATAGAGTCTCTCAATAGAGGCCCTATCTAGTCGAAATCTATGGATCACCTCTCACTGAGGGCATGAAGAGCAACCATAGGCATGAAAACCCTCGGCACCTGCTGGCATCTTCGTTGTCGCACCATCAACACCCGTCTTTCCCTGTGTCTCCTTAAGAATAGGACAAATTGTACAGCATTTAGGATGTCCATGCTCAGAATAATAATGAAATAAAGTTATTGAAGAGCCCCTTTTATAATCCCAAATTCGACAGCTGTGAATGATTTCAGTAATTGAATAAATGATGCACCACACATTACCTAACAAATGACTTGCACAATTTGATTATTCTCATGTCATTTTACGAGCAATTAATTGAATAGGTTATTCAAGAATTTCCGATTTTCGTTATTATTGCGTCATTTAACGAGCACAATGGTGTGTCAAAATGAATGTCTGCTTAGGTCATCCAGGTGAGTTTAGCAGCTGTAAGAAATGCAGGTGTATTGTTTGTGCAATTAACTAAATTAATTTTGAAAATCACATGAGTATTTAGCTCAAATTTAAAGCATATTTCAGATTGTCTGTGTTTGGATGGCAGCATTGTGGAGTTTAAAAAGGTCATGGATTAGTCTGTTTTGAGAAAACATATTAAAGAAGAATGTGGTGTATTAACATTTGCAAACCTAAGTAACAAAAAGAATGCAATGTCGAACATTATGATTTGAAATATTTTTTTATATCCTTTATGTGATTCATAATGCCATTTTAAATTAATTTCAATGTATTTTGCAAGCGCAAAGTAACACAGTGCCATAAACTTGAGCAAAATACATATAAATAACTTTAAAATGGCATTCTACTTCCAAAAAAGCATAGCAACAGAATGAAAACAGTGACAATATTGATTTTAAGAACTAATATGAGTTGCTGACCTTTTAAGCCTCCACGACGCTGCCATACAAAAATAGTTCAGATTTCATCCCTATATAAATACGCATGTGTTATGCATAAATAATTGATAGCATAATTTCTGTGCACTGTTTTCATTCTCTTGCTATCCTTTGTGTGAATTTGATTTTCTTTTTAAAATCTTTTGAATTTCTGTGCACTGTTTTCATTCTCTTGCTATCCTTTGTGTGAATTGGATTTTCTTTTTACAATCTTTTTAATTTCTGTGCATTGTTTTCATTCTCTTGCTATCCTTTGTGTGAATTGGATTTTCTATTTAAAATCTTTTGAATTTCTGTGCACTGTTTTCCTTCTCTTGCTATCCTTTGTGTGAATTGGATTTTCTTTTCAAAATCTTTTGAATTTCTGTGCACTGTTTTCATTCTCTTGATATCCTTTGTGTGAATTGGATTTTCTTTTTACAATCTTTTGAATTTCTGTGCACTGTTTTCATTCTCTTGCGATCCTTTGAGTGAATTGGATTTTCTTTTTAAAATCTTTTGAATTTCTGTGCACTGTTTTCATTCTCTTGCTATCCTTTGTGTGAGTTGGATTTTCTTTTTACAATCTTTTGAATTTCTGTGCACTGTTTTCATTCTCTTGCTATCCTTTGTGTGAATTGGATTTTCTTTTTACAATCTTTTGAATTTCTGTGCACTGTTTTCATTCTCTTGCTATCCTTTGTGTGAATTGGATTTTCTTTTTACAATCTTTTGAATTTCTGTGCACTGTTTTCATTCTCTTGCTATCCTTAGTTAAATATTTTTGATGAACAGTGAATTACAGGAAGGGAATGCTATTTAATAACTTTTTTTGTGTTAACATTTTATTAAATCCTATATACAACAGTAATAAACATGGTGAAAAGAGTTATAAAAATAATATATATATTTTAATTTTTTAAAATTATTTCTCTATATAGTGCACTAAATGTGTAACAAGAATATTGATTGATTTATACAAGGGTATACATATTTAATAATGTTTTACATTGAGTTTTATTAGGTAATATTTTTCACTCTCTCGCAGCATCAAACATAAGACTTCAGTGTTTTCCGACTCCCATTGACTTCTATAGCATCCGCAAACTCAAAGGTTGTGGATTGAAAACTAGGTACGCTGCGTTTTTTGATAACTTCTTGACAGCTTCCAATTGTGTCGAATAGGACGGCGAATACACCGATTTATGCTTAAATTCAACGGGTTTTCTATTTGCATCAATCTGCATCGAATTGAGACCGTTGGATCGTATGTTACGTCACAAATTTCAAATTATTCCAATCTTAAGGCTTTGATAACTACGGCGCATCAATCTCGCGACTACAACATGGAATTCAAGCGCATTTTTAGTTGACGCTCTGATAAATAGGCCTCTTAGGCTAAGCAAAATGTAACAGAATATTTTATGAACTCAAAGAGAAGCATTTATTCTGTATGTGTCCTTCCCTGACCTTCCAAAAGATTGCTGAATGATGAAGAATGTATATGTCATGTAGGAACCCATGATATCCAAAGAGCATACTCATGATCTTCAGTTGGGAGTAATAGATCATATGAACATAATGGAAGAGGAGCTGTTTTTTTGTTCCTCTGCAGCTCCACTTTTGTGCTAGGATCATACAGCATTATATGTGCTATCTATTTATCACAAAACATTAAATATTGGGAATATTTTGACGTATATAATGGATAGTACCATGTTAGCCAGTGGATTTGAAGAAAGTATTTAAAAAACTACAAAAGTAATACTCAGATGACACCTTTAATGTCTAACTAAGAGAAAAAAAAACTGTTGCAAAGGGCAGTAAAATTCCTGTTTCCAGAATTTCTGATTAACAAATATAGTTCAGGTATATTATTCTTCTTGCTGGTTATGGTAAATAAATAGTCCTTCACAACATGCTACTCCTATGATTTACTCATTAGAGGTGTCTTTAGATTTTAGTTAAATGGTAACTACCTTATTCTAATAAGAAATGTTGCAGGACTTTCAATATGCTTGGGATTGTCTTTTTTTTTGCAATGTGAGACTCCACAGAGAAAATAGATGGATTCCTTATTCAACCTGAACCAGTCCACAGTCTTGGTATCTAGTCCACTCCTTGCAACTAGGTGATCTCCTCCATTTTACAACTTGAAACATCTCATGAAGCTCCTCAAACTTCCTCTCTCTTTTAGAAGGTTTATGATAAATGCCACCAAAACATAATGTTGAGATCTTATGATGAAGTGGCATGGATCAAATGTTGTAATCAGTTTATATATTGTATGTTACTGACTACACTGCTGTGTGTCTCCTGTTTTAAAAAGCTAGGGAATGGGTAGTAAAGGCATTATCTATCTTTTTAAACAAAAACAAGTTTGGTGTTGACTGTCCCACCAATTCATAAAAATAATGAGTGGTGATGGCTATTGAAAAAATGCAGCAAACAAGATGTTAATTTGCTTTAAAATGTTTTAACTTTGCAGACATGTTGTTCTAAAGCAAGACAACATAAATGTGTGTAATACTGTTCCTTTAAAGGGATATAAACGTGCAAAAAGAAAATGTTGTAATATGTTAGAGCGTTTTATATCCTTTTGCTTGTATATAACTGTGTGTTTAACCCTTGCAAAGGGATTAGACTCTTAGTTAAAGTTAGATCCAGAGCAGTAATGCACTACTGGGAGCTGGCTCAAAACATCTGGTGAGCCAAAGATAAGAGACCCATGTGTGTCGTCACCAATCACCAAATAGCTCCCAATAGTGAAGCATAGGTACATATTATTTTTCAACAAAGGATACCTAGAGATGAAAGTAAGGGCAGCGTTTTTGGTAGTTTCAGGCCAAAAAGTGTTCTTTTTAATGTGGTGTGATCCCAATAGCACGATTTTGGATGATTATTGCATTTACAAACTGGTTTCAGTTAGTTGGAAAAAGCCCTATGAAGCTGAAAAGAGCTTGGAGATCACAATAAGTTTTTGGCTCACTTTTCAACAGCTTTTTGAGACCATTTTTTACTTACCAGATTTGCCACCTAAAGGCACTAGATAAGTCCTCAGAAGGGCTTTTCAGACACCTTTTAGACTATTTCATGGCTATTTCCAAACAGTATTTTAGTTGCAGCTATGTTAAACACTCTGAAATGTCCACTGGAGACATTCTAAACATTTGATAACATACATGTTATAAATTAATTAAAGCTCCATTTATCTCTATAGGAGCAGCTGTTTACAATTAACAGGGTACCTATTTACATATGTAGATGTGATGATTACATGATATTATGTATAGCTAAGGGCATCTGCAGGAAAACTCACTTCAGGACACCTATATCTATGAATAGCATGAGTTTATATTTCATTTTTCATATTTGATTTAATTTCTCACTAACACTTGTGTGGTTGTCACTAACAGTACAGACATTAGGAAAATCATATTTTTACAGGAGATCATTTAATCGCAAGTTTCATAATTAACTGTTGCAATCTGTTTCCATCCACACCACTGCTAACCAATTTTAATGAACATTTTAGGTTATCATGATGGCCAGACTTGCTGCTTTGTATCTAAAATACTCAAAGCACTACTTATTCTGAAAGGAAAACCTATGCATATGAAAATTACAGCAAATTTAAAGTACAGTACACTGAAAACAGCTTAATTTGATTTGTATTAAGTGTAATGAACACGCCAGTTTCCCCCTCTGTACTTCCTCCATTGGGAACTGTTATAAAGCAGAGAGCTCTTATTATTAGTATGGGAGACATCTTGCCACTCCCAAGGACAGCCATTTTGTTAATAGAATTCCATGAGGGCTGTCCTTGAGAGTGTTGGAGTGGAAAACCATGTCTTGACCTGTGAATTTTTTTAGAATCTGGGCCTAAGTGTTGAAGATGTATTGTGATGAAAATAGGTTAAAATTAAACTCACTATCTGAATCTTGCAAGTATAATTTTTAGCTTCCTATCCCTTTAACATTGGGATTCATATCCTTCCACTAAAACTAAAACTGCATTAAAATACAGTAGAATCAACAGATGCATAATAAAAGACAATGCAAAGTACTTAAATTTCAAATGAGTAATAGATTTTTTTTCTGAAAAAAGTTAGTTAAATTTTCCTTCTGACTGCACCATGTGAAAGCCATCAGCCAATCACAAAATGCATAAATGTATATACTGTAAATTCTTGCACATGCTCAGTGGAAGCTGGGGCCTCAGAAAATGCTAGATTATGAGTGGAACACTATTTAGCATTAACTTCACTAGAAGCTTTTTGCACTCGTCGTATAGCGTACATATTACAACTTGAAAGTAAAAAGTTTTCACACGAGGGATAACCCAACACATGCAAAAGCCGAACGTCAAATATTGTGACTGCATTAATGTATGGAGCACAAAAAGTGGGGAAAATACTAACACCCTTACTTTCACGCAAACCTGATCGCGTGCCAATCCATCATGAAATATTAATATTCCACATTCCAATGATCTTCACAAAGCAGAATATGTTCTATTTATTCAAAAATAAATATATATATGTATATTTGATGCTTTTTGGTAATATACTGTATATCTATACCTGTATATATAGATGATTATATATAGGTATATATATATATATATATATATATATATATATATATACACAGTATATAAATATATGAATATCTATTTAAAATACTTAGAACATATTTCCCTACGTGATGAATATTGGAATGTACAATATTTTCAGTACATACATAGTTGAATATTGCATAAATATGATTTTTAATGTTTTCAGCTACTTAAAGGGAAACTGAACCCAAATTTTTCTTTCGTGATTCAGATAGAGCATGCAATTTTAAGCAACTTTATAATTTACTCCTATTATCAATTTTTATTTGTTCTCTTGCTATCTTTATTTGAAAAAGAAGACATCTAAGCTTTTTTCTTGGTTCATCACTCTGGACAGCACTTTTTATTGGTGGATGAATTTATCCACCAATCAGCAAGGACAACCCAGGTTGTTCATAAAAAATGGGCCGGCATCTAAACTTACATTCTTGCATTTCAAATAAAGATACCAAGAGAATAAAGAAAATTTGATAATAGGAGTAAATTAGAAAGTTGCTTAAAATTTCATGCTGTATCTGAATCACACAAAAAAAAATTTGGGTTCAGTGTCCCTTTAACTGCAAAGGGCACCAATGCACTTGTATATAAGTCTATGGGGCATATTTATCAATATGCGAATGGACATGATACGAAGTAGTGTATCATGTCCGCTGCACATTGATAAATGCCAACAGCATACGCTGTCAGCCTTTTTCATTGCACCAGCAGTTCTTGTGAACTGCTTGTGTAATGCCGCCCCTGCAGATTTGTGGCCAATCGGCCGCTAGCAGGGGGTGTCAATCAACCCGATCGTATTTGATTGGGTTGATTTCTGTCCGCAGCCTCAGAGCAGGCGGACAGGTTATGGAGCAGCGGTCTTGATAAATATGTCCCTATATATGAATACATTTGTATTTATGTGTTTATATGTGTTTATATGTCTAAAAATACACATATAAATACAAAAATGCATATGTACACACATATACACACACGCACATATATATAAATATATATATATATATATATATACACATAAACATATTTAGACGTGTATATGCATGTAACTCTATGCTAAAGTCCTTCAAAGCCTTTTATTTCTAACAAAACAAAAGAGCTGAGGGGCGCTTACGTTCCTGGAGTCAGTCTGGTGTAAGGAAAAAGCTGGTTGCTCTATTGAGCCGGAAGTGGAACCACCGAAGTAGCGTGTTGCAGTTGAAGTGGAAATCTCCTTCCTGTGTCGCTGTGGTGGTGGACGCTGCCTGTAATGGAAGGGTGTGTATTCTCCAAACACATCCAGCAGGGAACAAACTGTAAGTAGAGAGCAGAGACAGGCGCAGCCCGATTCAAGTGTAGTAAGATTTTATTAAGTGTAAGTGCACACATGCAAATGGCTACTTACAAGATAGAAGAATTAAAACAGCATATAAAAGGGTCTTTACATCCAGACTGTACTTTTACTTGTATACAGCAGTGAAATAGTCTCTATGCATTTCGTCTGAGGACGCTCAGACTTCCTCAAGAGAAAAAAATTGAAAGTAACACAAGCAAGGCTCCTACCGGCTTTATAAAAGGAACCAATGATTGCAGAGTTGAATTGTCAGCCAATCAGTGCCTAGGTAAACTTAATTGGTAAATTGACTTTAAACAGATGTTGTTATGTTACATAGTTACTTTGCACTGTTACATACCTAAAAAAACATACATTGGTTTATTTCAGCACAATCATGTCATGAGCCCTTATAACTTTTTTTTTATTAGACAGTGTTATGATGAGTGCAACTGTACTTTAAAATATATATATATATTTTTTTGTGCAACTTTCTTGACTCACGTAACAGTTAACCAGAGCTCTGAAGTTGCACTATCCCAACACGCAGTAAAATTAAATGCGCTTAAATGAACGCATTTACTTTCAACTTTTAATTAGCGTGCTGCTCCCGACTTCCATGATAAACCCCTTATCTCTTGCACGCAACAGTTAGCGTGCCCCTAGTAATCTAGCCCACTAGTAAACATTGCACACTTTTTGAAGTAAATTAGAAAGTTGGCCAAAATCGAGTGCTCTATCTGAACCGTGAAAGTTTAAATCAAAGGTAAATCAAAGCGTATAACAAAATAAAGATTAGTTTCAGTCATCATTTACTTAAAAAAAACACTGTTAAGCTCAGCCTATCTGTGCCGCAAGTATATTGCTAACTCAGCGCCTACGGCCGGCCACCCACGGCACAATGCTCTTCTTCAATGAGGTGATGTTTCCACCTCTAGCCTAGCGTGTCAACTGACATCCTAGCACAACTATTAGTTTAGTAGTGGAAAGTCACCTCATTGGAGAAGAGGGCTGTGCCAGGTGTGGCCAGAGTCGCTGAGTTTGCGATATACTTGCCGCAAAGATAGGGTCAGTTTAACAGGTTTTCTTAGTAAATGATAACTGAAACAAATGTTTATTTTTAATGATGGTAAATCCTAGCGTTTGTTATGCGCTTGGATTTACCATCACTTTAATTTTGGCTTCACTATTCCTTTAAGGGTATTGCAATCTTTATCAATATAATTTTGGATGGAGAATATGCCATTTACTGAGGAAAAAAAGTGTATAATTATTGTTTATTGATGAAGATCGGACATATTCCATATTCACTTTATTTTCTTTATTTTCTTCATAATATTTCCTAGTTTTAATTTAAAATTAAAAAAAAAGTATAGTCTGACATTGATAAATTTAAGAAAAATGCTTTGTGCTGGTCGGATTAAGATGCACAAAAAAAAAAGAATCAAACAATTTCAGTCATTTTCAAACAGGATATCTGTGTGCCGGTGAACTGTGACTGCAATGATAGAATTCATAACCATTTCATTTCATAAGCAAACCAAATACAAATATGCATTTACACTAAAACCACTCTTGATTGATTCTGAACTTTTATGTTGGGTGGTGTGTCAGCAAAGGTATACAGTGTTAATCACTGCTGATGTTAAGAATGATTATGTCTTCAGTCTTATGAGAAATATAAATGATTTGTTTACAGTTGTTGGGTAACTAAGGTAGATTAATGGTGCAGATTAATTCTCTCAGGTGTTGAGTACTTGAAAATTTCAAAACATTTTTGCTGTTGTGCCTGTGCAAATCAGCAAGTTTTCAAGTTAGCTATCTCTGTCCATTGATTCTTTAAAAGTTTTAATAGATAGGGCCAGAGAGCAAAAATATATTGCAGAGTTTTTGTGAAGCATAAATTACCCCTGTAAAAATGTATCAGTGAATGGGATTGTAATGAGCTTTTACAAGAACAGTATTTTTGATAATATTGATGGGTTTTTTTACTAGATTTTTCATACTTAAAGGGATAGTAAAGTCAAAATTAAGCTGGCATTATTCAGCTAGACCATGAAATTGTAAAAATGTTTCCAATTTGCTTTGTTTTCTTGGTATCCTTATTTGAAAAGAATAATTTGGGAGCAGCAATGTGTTACTGGGAGCTAGATGCTGATTGGTGGCTGCACATATATGCCTCTTGTCAGTGGCTCAGCTGGTGTGTTCAGCTAGCTTCCAATAGTGCATT
Source organism: Bombina bombina (assembly GCF_027579735.1). Lineage (NCBI taxonomy): Eukaryota > Metazoa > Chordata > Amphibia > Anura > Bombinatoridae > Bombina > Bombina bombina. Next base: position 651,817,354 of record NC_069502.1, on the reverse strand, counting down.
TCTGCTCCTTAAATAAAGGATACCAAGAGAATGAAGCAAATTGTTATAATAGAAGTAAATTGTAAAGTTGTTTAAAATGTTAGGCTCTGTCTGAATCATGAAAGGAAATTTTTAAGTTTTATGTCCATGTTTGAGTTTTAAAACCTTGTTGAAATAAATCAGGTCAGGAAGGAGCATCTTTACTAAGAATATATTTTCCACATAGAATCCTCTACTGACCCCACATGCATATGTTTCCTTTGTACCCTCTAATTAAAAGTGTGGGGTTTTTTTGTTTCTTTTTTTAAACATACCTCCATTTTGTTAATGTATTTTCCTACATTGATATCATTTGTTTTCCTTGAAAAGCTTGGAAGGCTTGTGGGTGTTTGCCTCAGGTTACAATATAGTTGAAGGAGTTACTCCTATCAGCCAATTGCAATGCATACCTAGATATACAATGTGCATTTTCTTCTTTTTTTATCTAAATATTTTTTCTGAGTAAACTATTTTAGCCCACATAGTTGCTTCAGCATGCATGCTAGAACTTTTTTTGATGATTGACATACCCTGCTCTAGTGCAATTGTTTATGCCAGAGTCTTGTGCAATGGTAAATTTTGCCGTGTGGTAAAACATTGCAAGTGCCGATTGCAGGTGGACAGGTTCACTACTACCGGGTTGTAAATTTACCCCATAATAGGCAGTTTCACAGATTTTTTGGTAAATACATAGAAGCAAAATATTAGAAGCCAGTAGGAAAATGAACCATTATCAACAACTGTTTTATTGGTAATGAAAATCAAACTGTAATAACTGTTGCTGCATAATTTAAGGTGTGCAGAAAGAGGCATGAGCTGTCAAAGCACAGAAATGTATATGTAATGTAATGGTATACCAATAATAATTTGTTTAACAGTGCTGTAAAGTCTCAATAATTTGCTCTGAATCTGTAAAACTACATTATTAATCCCTAAACTGCCAAACCTCCACATCACAAACTGCCTGCTACACACCTCACATTCCAAACTACTCCGCTACACTATTAACCCCTAAACGGAAACACCCCCACATTGCAAACTACTCCGCTACACTATTAATCCCCTAGACCGCCACACACCTAACAGGCTGCCAATATAGATCAAAGTTCTGAACTTGATATTGGCCAAAAATATCAGAAAAACTCTGACCACTAAATAGTTTGGGTGTTGTTTATTTTATTTTTTTTTGGGGGGGGGGGGGGGTAGCTAGCTCTATTATATCTTATATCTGCCCACATGTCATTTTAGTTTGATGAAATAACATATTTACACATATAAACACATAAATACAGATGTATACACACATATGCACATGTGTAGACATGTATTCATACACATATTTAGATGTGTATAAACATTAGAACCCTTTACAGTCAAACACCTTGCTAATTATACCATATCCCTTTTTAACCCTTTTTTAAAAAAAAATATAATTAATTAAATTATATTTTTAATTAAAAAGAGTAGGAGTAATAGTGAATTTTAATATGTTATAAAAAAAAGCTCAACTCCTGACAGTAGAGTATAATAGGTGCACCTCTCTAAATAGAATAAAATTTGCTAATTGCTGTGCTGAAGCAAAAACATAATTTATGTAAGAATTTACCTGATAAATTAATTTCTTTCATGTTGGCAAGAGTCCATGAGCTAGTGTCGTACGGGATATACAATCCTACCAGGAGGGGCAAAGTTTCCCAAACCTCAAAATGCCTATAAATACACCCCTCACCACACCCACAATTCAGTTTAACGAATAGCCAAGAAGTGGGGTGATAAAGAAAGGAGTAAAAAGCATCAACAAAGGAATGTGGAAATAATTGTGCTTTATAAAAAAAAATCATAACCGCCATAAAAAGGGGTGGGCCTCATGGACACTTGCCAATATGAAAGAAATGCATTTATCAGGTAAGATCTTACATAAATTATGTTTTCTTTCATGTAATTGGCAAGAGCCCATGAGCTAGTGATGTATGGGATAGCAATACCCAAGATGTGGAACTCTATGCAAGAGTCACTAAAGAGGGAGGGACACAATAAAAACAGCCATTTCGCTGAAAAAAATAATCCACAACCCAATATAAGTTTATTCTCAAAAATAAAAGGAAAATCTTAAATCATAAGCAGAAGAATCAAACTGAAACAGCTGCCTGAAGAACTTTTCTACCAAAAACTGCTTCTGAAAAAGCAAATACATAAAAATGGTAGAATTTAGTAAATGTATGCAAAGAAGACCAAGTTGCTGCTTTGCAAATCTGATCAACTGAATCTTCATTCTTAAAAGCCCAAGAAGTGGAAACTGATCTAGTAGAATGAGCTGTAATTCTCTGAGGCGGGGCTTTACCCGACTCCAAATAAGCTTGATGAATCAAAAGCTTTAACCACGATGCCAAAGAAACGGCAAAAGCCTTCTGACCTTTCCTGGAACCAGAAAAGATAACAAATAGACTAGAAGTCTTCCTGAAATCTTTAGTAGCTTCAACATAATATTTCAGAGCTCTCACCACATCCAAAGAATGTAAGAATCTCTCCAAAGAATTCTGAGGATTAGGACACAAAGAAGGGAAAACAATTTCTCTATTAATGTTGTTAGAATTCACAACCTTAGGTAAGAATTTAAATGAAGTCCGCAAAACTGCCTTATCCTGATGAAAAAACAGAAAAGGAGATTCACAAGAGAGAGCAGATAATTCAGAAACTCTTCTAGCAGAAGAGATGGCCAAAAGGAACAACACTTTCCAAGAAAGTAGTTTAATGTCCAAAGAATGCATAGGCTCAAATGGAGGAGCCTGTAAATTCTTCAAAACCAAATTAAGACTCCAAGGAGGAGAGATTGATTTAATGACAGGCTTGATACAAACCAAAGCCTGTACAAAACAATGAATATCAGGAAGTTTAGCAATTTTTCTGTGGAATAAAACAGAAAGAGCAGAGATTTGTCCTTTCAAGGAACTTGCAGACAAACCTTTATCCAAACCATCCTGAAGAAACTGTAAAATTCTAGGAATTCTAAAAGAATGCCAAGAGAATTTATGAGAAGAACACCATGAAATGTAAGTCTTCCAAACTCGATAATAAATCTTTCTAGAAACAGATTTACGAGCCTGCAACAAAGTATTAATCACTGAGTCAGAGAGACCTCTATGACTAAGCACTAAGCATTCAATTTCCATACCTTCAAATTTAATGATTTGAGATCCTGATGGAAAAACGGACCTTGAGATAGAAGGCCTGGCCTTAATGGAAGTGGCCAAGGTTGGCAACTGGACATCTGAACAAGATCCTCATACCAAAACCCGTGAGACCATGCTGGAGCCACCAGCAGCACAAACGATTGCTCCATGATGATTTTGGAGATCACTCTTGGAAGAAGAACTAGAGGGGGAAAAATATAAGCAGGTTGATAACGCCAAGGAAGTGTCAACTCATCCACTGCTTCCGCCTAAGGATCCCTGGACAGGTACCCGGGAAGTTTTTTGTTTAGATTAGATGCCATCAAATCTATTTCTGGAAGCCCCCACATCTGAACAATTTGAGAAAACACATCTGGGCGGAGAGACCATTCTCCCGGATGTAAAGTCTGACGACTGAGATAATCTGCTTCCCAATTGTTTATACCTGGGATATGAACCACAGAAATTAGACAGGAGCTGGATTCTGCCCAAACAAGTATCTGAGATACTTCTTTCATAGCTTGAGGACTGTGAGTCCCACCCTGATGATTGATATAAGCCACAGTTATATTGTCTGAAAACAAATGAACGGTTCTCTCTTCAACAGAGGCCAAAACTGAAGAGCCCTGAGAATTGCACGGAGTTCCAAAATATTGATTGGTAATCTCACCTCTTGAGATTTCCAAACCCCTTGTGCTGTCAGAGATTCTCAAACAGCTCTCCAACCTGAAAGACTCGCATCTGTTGTGATCACAGTCCAGGTTGGACGAATGAAAGAGGCCCCTAGAATTATATGATGGTGATCTAACCACCAAGTCAGAGAAAGTCAAACATTGGGATTTAAGGATATTAATTGTGATATCCTCGTATAATCCCTGCACCATTGGTTCAGCATACAAAGCTGGAGAGGTCTCATATGAAAACGAGCAAAGGGGATTGCGTCCGATGCTGCAGTCATGAGACCTAAAACTTCCATGCACATACCTACTGAAGGGAATGACTGAGACTGAAGGTTCCGACAGGCTGCAACCAATTTCAAACGTCTCTTGTCGGTTAGAGACAAAGTCATGGACACTGAATCTATCTGGAAACCTAAAAAGGTTACCTTTGTCTGAGGAATCAAAGAACTTCTTAGTAAATTGATCCTCCAACCATGTCTTCGAAGAAACAACACTAGTTGATTCGTGTGACATTCTGCAGAACGTAAAGACTGAGCGAGTACCAAGATATTGTCCAAATAAAGAAACACCGAAATACCCCGCTCTCTGATTACAGAGAGTAGGGCACCGAGAACCTTTGAAAAGATTTTTGGAGCTGTCACTAGGCCAAAAGGAAGAGCAACAAATTGGTAATGCTTGTCTAGAAAAGAGAATCTCAGGAACTAATAGTGATCCGGATAAATCGGAATATGAAGATATGCATCCTGTAAGTCTATTGTGGACATATAATGCCCTTGCTGAACAAAAGGCAGAATAGACCTTATAGTCACCATTTTAAAAGTTGGTACTCTTACATATCGATTCAAAATCTTTAGATCCAGAACTGGTCTGAATGAATTCTCTTTCTTTGGGACAATAAATAGATTTGAATAAAACCCCAGACCCTGTTCCTGAAATGGAACTGGCATGATTACCCCTGATAACTCCAGGTCTGAAACACACTTCAGGAAAGCCTTAGCCTTTACTGGGTTTGCTGGAATGCGTGAGAGAAAAAATCTTCTCACAGGCAGTCTCACTCTGAATCCTATTCTGTACCCCTGAGAGACAATACTCTGAATCCAATGATTTTGGACCGAATTGATCCAAATATCTTTGAAAAATTTTAATCTGCCCCCTATCAGCTAAGCTGGAATGAGTGACACAACTTCATGCGGACTTGGGGGCTGGCTTTGATCTCTTAAATGGCTTGGATTTATTCCAATTTGAAGAAGGCTTCCAAATGGAAACAGATTCCTTGGGGGAAGGATTAGGTTTCTGTTCCTTATTTTGTCGAAAGGGACAAAAACGGTTAGAAGCTTTAAACTTACCCTTAGGTCTTTTATCATGAGGCAAAAAAACTCCTTTCCCCTCAGTGGCAGTTGAAATTATTAAATCCAACTGAGAACCAAATAATGTATTACCTTGGAAAGAAAGAGATAGCAATCTGGACTTAGAAGTCATATCAGCATTCCAAGATTTGAGCCACAAAGCTCTTCTAGCTAAAATAGCTAAAGACATATATTTAACATCAATTTTGATTATATCAAAAATGGCATCACAAATGAAATTATTAGCATGTTGAATCAACTTGATTCAAACAATGCTAGACAAATCATAATCCGATACTTGTTGTGCTAAAGTTTCAACCAAAAAGTTGAAGCAGCTGCAACATCAGCCAAAGAAATTGCAGTCCTAAGAAGATGACCTGAATATAAATAAGCCTTCCTTAGATATGATTCAAGTTTCCTATCTAAAGGGTCTTTAAAAGAAGTACTATCTTCCGTAGGAATAGTTGTACGTTTAGCAAGAGTAGAGCTAGCCCCATCAACTTTGGGGATCTTTTCCCAAAACTCCAATCTAACTGCTGGCAAAGGATACAATTTTTTAAACCTTGAAGAAGGAATAAAAGAAGTACCAGGCCTATTAAATTCTTTAGAAATCATATCAGAAATAGCACCAGGAACTGGAAAAACCTCTGGAATAACCACAGGAGGTTTATAAACAGAATTTAAACGTTTACTAGTTTTAATATCAAGAGGACTAGTTTCCTCCATATCTAATGTAATCAACACTTCTTTTAACAAAGAATGAATATACTCCATTTTAAATAAATAAGAGGATTTGTCAGTGTCAATATCTGAGGCAGGATCTTCTGAATCAGATAGATCCTCATCAGAGAAGAATAAATCAGTATGTTGCCGGTCATTTGAAATTTCATCAACTCTGAAAAGTTTTAAAAGACCTTTTACGTTTATTAGAAGGCGGAATGGCAGACAAAGCCTTCTGAATAGAATAAAAAATACATTTTTTTTTAAATTTACAGGTATTTCTTGTGCATTAGATGTTGAGGGAACAGCAACAGGTAAAGAACTACTACTGATGGATACATTTTCTGCATGTAAAAGTTTATCATGACAACTATTACAAACCACAGCTGGAGGTATAATCTCCACAAGTTTACAACAAATGCACTTAGCTTTGGTAGAACTGTTATCAGACAGCAGGGTTCCAACAGTGATTTCTGAGACAGGATCAGATTGAGACATCTTGGAAATGTAAGAGAAAAAAACAACATATAAAGTAAAATTATCAATTTCCTTATATGGCAGTTTCAGGAATTGGAAAAAAAATGAAAACAGCATAGCCCTCTGACATAGAAAAAGGCAAGAGGCAAATAGGAATGGGGTCTTAAATAATGAAAATATTTGGCGCCAAGTATGTTGCACAACAAACAGAAAAATATTTTTTGGTACCAAAAACGTCAGGAAACGACACACTCGCGTCATAGATGACGCAACCTTGTGAAGGACTCAGCGTCAACTAAGACGCCGGAAATTACGAATTTACATCAATGAACGTAACTTCACGCCAAAAAGATCTTGCGCCAAGAATTACGCAATAAACTTTGGCATTTTGCACCCTCGAGAGCCTAATTGTGCCAGCAAATTTAAAAGACAGTCAATTTGAAAAAGAGACTATACCCCAGGTAAGAAATAAATTTTCATAAAAAAGCATTTCCCAGATATGAAACTGACAGTCTGCAAAAGGAAATATACTGAAAACCTGAATCATGGCAAATATAAGTACAATACATATATTTAGAACTTTATATAAATACATAAAGTGCCAAACCATAGCTGAGAGTGTCTTAAGTAATAAAAACATACTTACCAAAAGACACCCATCCACATATAGCAGATAGCCAAACCAGAACTGAAACGGTTTACAGTAAAGGTAATGGAATATGAGAGTATATCGTCGATCTGAAAAGGGAGGTAGGAGATGAATCTCTACGACCGATAACAGAGAACCTATGAAATAGATCCCCGTGAGGAAAACCATTGCATTCAATAGGTGATACTCACCTTCATGTCCCTCTGACATTCGCTGTACTCTGAGAGGAATCAGGCTTCAAAATGCTGAGAAGTGCATATCAACGTAGAAATCTTAGCACAAACTTACTTCACCACCTCCATAGGAGGCAAAGTTAGTAAAACTGAATTGTGGTGTGGTGAGGGGTGATATTATAGGCATTTTGAGGTTTGGGAAACTTTGCCCCTCCTGGTAGGATTGTGTATCCCATACGTCACTAGCTCATGGACTCTTGCCAATTACATGAAAGAAATATATCTGCTAATCATATGATACAAAATAGATAATAAAGAAAATAAGTAAAATTAAACAAATAATTATTGAGTGAAAAAAACTATAAAATCATAACAACACCAATATTATATAAAATAGTACAAAAAATAATAACAGTGGTGCAAGTGCTAAAAGTCAAATAAGAGGAATAATCCCATATGTTCCCAATGATGTTGTAAAACCCAGCAACTCCAAAATTACTGGTGGGCAGCTCTTCTCATGTGAATGGCCGTTCACTTAAAGGAATCCTATAAATAAAATAGGAGAAGGCGCCACATAGCGTTTTAAAGCTTTATAAAACATATACAGCTTTCATGAATGAAAATTCACTCACATTTGGTGGAGCACATCAAAGTGCTAAACTTGCAGGCCAGATCTTTAGGAGTAATCTGTCTAACTCGCCTCCCGTTTCAGGAACCAGATGATAGGTGTTGATCCAGTGGCGGGCTGCAGAGACTGGATCCAATGGTTCAAAGTGATGCCAGTGTGATCTAACTGCATCAATGCCAAGAACCATCAAAGGTGCACAAATTGTATAATAAAAAGTGTTTATTAGTAAAAACACTTTAAAAACAGCGATGCATTTCACAGTTATACACTGTTTCCTCAGACTGATATTAAAACAAAAAAAAAGTTGACACAAATATAGATGCTTGTTAGTACAAAGATTCATACCACAATTTGCATTGCGAAGGGAACCAAATCCTATTTGTTATGGTTCCGATTACGTGATTAGACATTTATCAATCATCGGTGGTCAACATATTCACCATTGCTTGTTATAGGCCGATACTTGACCTAGCGGCCATGTGTATGGAGGATGTAAACAAAAGACACTAGTTGTTTGTACTCTTATGTCTCAGTGGGCTACAGTATATACAACTTTCTCATCCATAAGTGATCGCACAAAAAAATTTTTTTAATGACGCTTTCTAGTAGAAAAAAACAGGGATTAGATTGGCAACATACTTTGCGCTTGTGAACGTAAAAAATAAAAATTAAAAATATGATTCAGTGGGCAATATAGTATTGTCAAGCAATGGTGATTTAAAGTGACATACTAATAGATACATTGTAATGCCATTTAAAAATAATAATATATAGTTAAAATAGTCAAATTAAGTGTAGTGTGCTAAAATATATAACCTGGTTATGGAGTTGTTAAAAATTTAGAAGTGTGTTCACCTTTTTATTCAGGAACTAACATCAGTACATTTCCCCAAGTTACAAAAAATCCAAACAGCATTAAGGGAAAAATTGTGCAGCAAAATGCAAATTTAGTCGAATGCTGCTAAGTCCATATTCATATTGAGACCTTTGGGAAAAAGAATGTTCAAACGGAAGATCCAAAAAGTTTCCCTCTGTCTTAGTCTATTAAATCTATTATACAGATTAGACTCTGGGATGGGTTCTACTGGCATTATGTTAAAAATATTAAGATTGCCATTATGTACTTGATTACAGTGACGTGAAACCTTATGAAATTTGTAATTGTTCTTCATATTGCGGAAATGCTCATTCCACCTGTCACGTATTTTTCAGCAGGTACGTCCTATGTATTGGATTCCACATAATTGGCACGTAAGTAAATAGATAATATAAGTTGAATCACAAGTGACATGACACTGTAGTGTATAGTTTATTTTTGTAGTTGGGGACATAAAACTGTCTGTTCCTTGTATGAAATGATTGCACATACTGCAATTCTTGCTCAAACATTTAAAAAATACCTTTCTTTTTGAATTTGGTAATAGAAGTGATTGTCTCTTTACTTTTATTTACTACCACTTTACTTGGCGCTAGCATGTTTTTGAGAGTTGGTGCTCTCCTGAATACACATGGTGGTCTCTCTGTTAGATTTTTACCTAAACTGGGATCTCTACATAGTATATCCCAATGTTTAGTTAGGATCTTCGTAATGTGTGTGTGATTAGAATTATATTGTGTTATGAACATAGTCTTATTTTGATCAAAGAGACAATCACTTCTATTACCAAATTCAAAAAGAAAGGTATTTCTCTTACAAGGTGTATCCAGCCCACGGATTCATCCTTACTTGTGGGATTTTCTCATTCTCTACAGGAAGTGGCAAAGAGAGCACACAGCAAAGCTGTCCATATAGCTCCCCCTCAGGCTCCCCCCCCCCCAGTCATTCTCTTTACCGCTCTAACAAGTAGCATCTCCATGGGAGGGTAAAGTGAATGTGGTGTTAGTTTGTAGTTTTCTATATCTTCAATCAAAAGTTTGTTATTTTGAAATAGTGCCGGTTTGTACTGTTTACTCTCTAGCAGAAAGTGATGAAGAATTCTGCTGAGAGGAAAATGATTTTAGCATGTTGTAACTAAAATCCACTGCTGTTCCCACGCAGGACTGAGGAGTACAAAGAAAACTTCAGTTGGGGGGAACAGTTTGCAGGCTTAACTGCTACAAGGTATGTTCAGTCATCTTTTTCTAGTCAAGACTTAGTAATGCTAGAAGACTGACAAGAATCCCCATGTGGGGAAGGTAAGCCATATTCTGAGACTCAGTATAGAAGGAAGGCTTATTTAACAGGGCTAAATGACTGGTGGACACTGTTAAAGGGCAATCGATTATTTTTTTAGTAAAATATAATCACTATACATGTTTTTATCACTTTTGGAGTGTTATTTGGGGTTTTATTCCACATGGCAGTATTTTGGACACCTATTCAGGGGTTTGAAGGCCCCACAACTCCAGAGTGGAGAGGGAGGGGGCCTAATTTTCGCGCCTCAGTTGTGCTCTTCATTTTGCAGACAGCTTCATGCAGCTTCATGTGGAGGGTCCTAAAACTTCATTGAGGACTTCATAGAGGCTTATTTTCATCAGCTAATCCCCAGGGGCAAGGTAGGGCCACAGCAGATTGCTGTGGCATGGTGCTGTAGTTTGCTAACCGGTTGTCAGCTTTAGGTTGCTCTGGTTCGGGCATTAAGGGGTTAATTGACTTGATATTTGCTGTGCAACCATTACCAAGCATTAAGATCGTGTGGTGAAATTCAGAAAGATTAGATCATTTTTGAACATTTAGTAAAAAAGTGTGCGCTTTTATTATTTAAAGGCACAGTACCATTTTTTCTAAAATTGTATTTTTCAGTTTTTAATTGCTGTCTAAGTCTGTTTAACATGTCTGAGCCTACAGATAGACGTTGTTCTATGTGTTTAGTAGCCATGGTGGAAACCCCTTTACATTTGTGTTTAAAGTGTGCTAATGTATCTATGCATTTTAAAGATAACGTTGTTTCACTTAAAAATGTAGCCCAAGATGATTCTTTAACAGAAGGTAATGAGGATAGTCCACCTTCCTCTCCCCATGTGTCGACACCAGTCACACCCGCACAAGCTATGCCTAGTACCTCTAGCGCAATGGTCCCTATTACATTACAACAATTAGCAGCAGTCATGGATAATTCCCTTGCGGCATTTTTATCCAAACTGCCAGTTTTTCCCAAAAAGCGTGATTGCTCGGTCTTTAGAACAGAGTATGAGCAATCAGAAGCTTTGGAAAGTTTATCTGTTGTACCCTCACAACACTCTGAAATGACGGTGAGGTATGTGCTGTCCGAGGGAGACATTTCAGATACAGGAAAGATTTCTCAGCGGGCAGAATCAGATTCCTTAGCGTTTAAATTTAAGCTGGAACACCTCCGCGTACTGCTTAAGGAGGTATTAACTACGCTGGATGATTGCGACCCCATGGTGGTCCCAGAGAAATTGGGTAAAATGGAAAGATTCTTAGAAGTCCCTGTATACACTGATGCGTTTCCGATCCCGAAGAGGGTGGCAGACATTGTGGATAGGGAGTGGGAGAGACCAGTGGTACCCTTTGTTCCCCCCCTATCTTTAAGAAAATGTTCCCTATAACTGATCCCAGGCGGGACGCATGGCAGACGATCCCTAAGGTAGAGGGGGCAATTTCAACACTTGCCAAGCGCACAACCATACCAATTGAAGACAGTTGTGCTTTCAAAGATCCTATGGATAAAAAATTGGAAGGTTTACTAAAGAAAATATTTGTTCAACAAGATTTCCTTCCCCAACCTAATGCCTGCATTATTCCTGTGACTACTGCAGCGGCTTTCTGGTTTGAGGCACTGGAGGAGTCGCTCCAAACAGAGACCTCATATGACGAAATTATGGATAGAATTAAAGCTCTAAAGCTGGTAATTCTTTTATAACAGATGCCGTTTTGCAATTAGCCAAGTTAGCTGCGAAAAATGTTGGTTTTGCCATCATGGCACGCAGAGCGCTCTGGCTGAAATCATGGTCGGCCGATGTGTCATCTAAAACTAAGTTACTGAATATCCCTTTCATGGGAAAGACCCTTTTTGGGCCAGAGTTGAAAGAGATTATTTCGGATATCACTGGGGGAAAGGGCCATGCCCTCCCGCAAGATAGGCCTTTTAAGGCTAAAAACAAGGCTAATATTCATTCCTTTCACAACTTCAGGAGCAGTCCTGCTTCAACCTCTGCAACCACAAAGCAGGAGGGTAACACTTCACAGCCCAAGGCCTTTGCAGGGCTGGAACAAGGGTAAACAGGCCAAGAAGCCTGCAGCTGCTACTAAGACAGCATGAAGGGGTAGCCCCCGATCCGGGACCCGATCTGGTAGGGGGCAGACTCTCTCTCTTTGCTCAGGCTTGGGCAAGAGATGTTCCCGATCCCTGGGCATTAGAGATAGTTACTCAGGGATATCTTCTAGAATTCAAGGACCTTCCTCCAAGGAGGAGGTTGCACATTTCTCATCTGTCTTCAGACCAGACAAAGAAAGAGGCGTTCTTACGCTGTGTAGAAGATCTGATCAAGATGGGAGTGATATGTCCAGTTCCAATTACAGAACAAGGACTGGGTTTTTACTCAAACCTATTTGTGGTTCCCAAAAAGGAAGGAACTTTCAGACCAATCCTGGATCTAAAAATTCTAAACAAATTCCTCAGAGTTCCATCCTTCAAGATGGAGACCATTCGGACAATCTTACCAATGATCCAGGAAGGTCAATATATGACTACCGTGGATTTAAAGGATGCGTACATTCATATTCCTATCCATAAAGATCACCATCAGTTCCTAAGGTTCACTTTTCTGGACAAGCATTACCAGTTCGTGGCCCTTCCCTTCGGGTTGGCCACCGCTCCAAGAATTTTCACAAAGGTTCTAGGGTCCCTTCTAGCGGTTCTAAGACCACGGGGCATTGCAGTAGCACCCTATCTGGACGACATCTTGATTCAGGCGTCGTCTTTTCCCAGAGCCAAGGCTCATACGGATATTGTTCTGGCCTTTCTAAGGTCTCACGAGTAGAAGGTGAACACCGAAAAAAGTTCTCTGTCCCCACTCTCAAGGGTTCCCTTCCTGGGAACATTAATAGACTCGGTAGAAATGAAAATCTTTCTGACGGAGGTCAGAAAATTAAAGCTTCTAAATACTTGCCTGATAGCCAGAATCAAACAGGAGAAGGCCTCTGTAATTCTGATAGCGCCTGCGTGGCCATGCAGGACTTGGTATGCAGACCTAGTGGACATGTCATCCGTTCCACCATGGACACTGCCAATGAGGCAGGATCTTCTAATACAGGGTCCATTCTTGCATCCAAATCTAGTTTCTCTGCAGCTGACTGCTTGGAGATTGAACGCTTAATTCTATCCAAGCATGGGTTCTCTGAATCAGTCATAGATACTCTGATTCAAGCTAGAAAACCTGTCACCAGGAAAATTTACCACAAGATATGGCGGAAATATCTTTGTTGGTGTGAATCCAAGGGTTACTCGTGGAGTAAGATTAGGATTCCTAGGATATTGTCTTTTCTCCAAGAAGGATTGGAGAAAGGGTTATCAGCTAGTACCATAAAGGGACAGATATTTGCTCTGTCTATCTTGTTACATAAGCGTCTGGCAGATGTACCAGACGTTCAAGCGTTTGCACAGGCTTTAGTCAGAATCAAGCCTGTCTATAAACCTGTGGCTCCTCCATGGAGTCTAAATTTAGTGCTTTCAGTTCTTCAAGGGGTTCCGTTTGAACCTTTACATTCCATAGATATGAAGTTATTATCTTGGAAAGTTTTGTTTTTGGTAGCTATATCTTCTGCTCGAAGAGTTTCAGAATTATCGGCTTTGCAGTGTAATTCACCCTATCTGGTGTTCCATGCAGATAAGGTAGTTTTGCGTACCAAACCTGGTTTTCTTCCTAAAGTGGTTTCTAATAAGAATATTAACCAGGAAATCATTGTTCCTTCTCTGTGTCCTAATCCATCCTCAAGGAAGGAATGACTATTGCACAATCTTGATGTGGTTCGTGCTTTAAAATTCTATTGACAAGCAACTAAAGATTTCAGACAAACATCATCCTTGTTTGTTGTCTATTCTGGTAAGAGGAGAGGTCAGAAAGCAACTGCTAACTCTCTTTCCTCCTGGCTGAAAAGCATCATCAGATTGGCTTATGAGACTGCTGGACAGCAGCCTCCTGAACGAATTACAGCTCACTCCACCAGAGCTGTGGCTTCCACATGGGCTTTCAAGAATGAGGCTTCTGTAGAACAGATTTGTAAGGCAGCGACTTGGTCTTCACTGCAAATTCAATACTTTTGCTTCTTCGGAGGCTATTTTTGGGAGAAAGGTTTTGCAAGCAGTGGTGCCTTCCGTTTAGGTTACCTGTCTTGTTCCCTCCCTTCATCCGTGTCCTAAAGCTTTGGTATTGGTATCCCACAAGTAAGGATGAATCCGTGGACTGGATACACCTTGTAAGAGAAAACAGAATTTATGCTTACTTGATAAATTACTTTCTCTTACGATGTATCCAGTCCATGGCCCGCCCTGGCAATTAAGCCAGGTTAAAATTTATTGTTTAAACTACAGTCACCACTGCACCCTATGGTTTCTCCCTTTTCTCCTAACCGTCGGTCGAATGACTGGGGGGCGGACCCTGAGGTGGAGCTATATGGACAGCTTTGCTGTGTGCTCTCTTTGCCACTTCCTGTACGGAATGAGAATATCCCACAAGTAAGGATGAATCCATGGACTGGATACACCGTAAGAGAAAGTAATTTATCAGGTAAGCATAAATTCTGTTTTTTAAATGTTTGAGCAAGAATTGCCGTATGTGCAATTATTTCATACAAGGAACAGACAGTTTTATGTCCCAAACTACAAAAATAAACTATACACTACAGTGTCATGTCACTTGTGATTCCACTTATATTATCTATTTGCATACGTGCCAATTATGTGGAATCCAATACATAGGACGTACCTGCAGAAAAATACGTGACATATGGAATGAGCATTTCCGCAATATGAAGAACAATTACAAATTTCATAAGGTTTCACGTCACTGTAATCAAGTACATAATGGCAATCTTAATATTTTTAACATGACGCAAGTAGAACACATCTCCAAGTCTAACCTGTATAATAGATTTAATAGACTAAGACAGAGTGAAACTTTTGGATCTTCCAGTTGAACACGCTTTTTCCCAAGGGTCTCAATATTAATATGGACTTAGCAGCATTCAGCTAAATTTGCATTTTGCTGTACAATTTTTCCCTTAATGCTGTTTAAATTTGGTTTAACTTGGGGAAATGTACTGATGTTAGTTCCTGAATAATAAGGTGAACACACTTCTAACTTTTTAACAAATCCATAACCAGGTTATATATTTTAGCACACTCCTCTAATTCTTTTTATTTTTTTTTACATCTATCACATATTACAACACTCTTTTGTCTATTTTCACTCTATATCTTATTATTTTTAAATGGCATTACAATGTATCTATTAGTATGTCACTTTAAATCACTATATTGCCCACTGAATCATATTTTAAATTTTTATTTTTTACATTCACAAGCGCAAATTTTGCCAATCTAATCCCTGTGTTTTTCTACTAGAAAGCGTGATTACATTTTTGGTTTTGTGCGATCACTTATGGATGAGAAAGTTATATATAGCCTACTGAGACATAAGAGTACAAACGACTTGTGTTGTGTCTTTTGTTTACATCCTCCATACACATGGCCGTTAGGTCAAGTATCGGCCTATCACAAGCAATGGCGAATATGCTGACCACAGATGATTGGTAAATGTCTGATCACATGATGGGAACCATAACCAATATGATTTGGTTCCCTTCGTAACGCAAATTGTGGTTATTTGAAACTTTGTACTAACGAGTATCTATATTTGTGTCAACTTTAGAGCAAATTTATCCGATATAGACATGCAACTAAACGATGGTTCTGATGATTGTATTTCGAGATATGTTATACTAAATCTGTTAGCCTTTATTTCTAGCGCCCGGTTGGCACAAATTTTAATTAAGTAAAGAGGGGGGGAGATTTTGAATTGTTTGTATGATTGGATCCTTATGTGCATAAAAGGCCAACAAATTCATTGTTTTAATATCAGCCTGAGGAAACAGTGTATAACTGTTAAACCCATCGTTGTTATTAATGTGTTTTTACTAATAAAAACTTTTTATTATACAATTTGTGCACCTTTGATGGTTCTTGGTATTGATGTAGTTAGATCACACTGGCATCACTTTGAACCATTGGATCCAGTCTCTGCAGCCCGCCACCGGATCAACACCTATCACCTGGTTCCTGAAACGGGAGGCGAGTTAGCCAGATTACTCCTAAAGATCTGACCTACAAGTTTAGCACTTTGATGTGCTCCACCAAATGTGAGTGAATTTTCATTCATGAAATCTGCATCTGTTTTATAAAGCTTTACTACCCTATGTGGCACCTTCTCCTATTTGTTTAATATGTTTTAGATGTTTTTTTGTGATTTTTTTTCCAAACCCTTAAAGGGATAGTAAACCCAAAATAAAACTTTGCATATCTTAAAACATTATATCACATTTTTTTAAATAAGCAAATAACTTCCATCAGCTAATCTTTACAGTTTACCTGTAAATTGCTGCTGAAATAATCGATTCTGCCAAACCCATCTATTTTTCTAATTATATTGACAAATTGCCGAGTTCTACCTAGGTAGAACAGTAGTGGTGTCCCACATGCGCATTAGCAACCTCTTTAGACAATGTATGCGCATAGCTCACTCCTCCACAGTTAGCTGCCGCATTATTAAGCCCTTGTAGTGTCGAAATCTGTGACCCAATGGAATGTGCAACCGTGATGTCACCACATTCCTCAGCGCACACATGACTGGTTGACCACCAATCACCTGCTAGAGACACCTCCTTCGTCACGGTCGCCCATTCCATCGGGTTGCCTGACTCGAACTACTGTCACTAAGCAACCTACGCATTGAGGGCATCTGAGTGCTCACATTGATCTGGGTGGGAAAATTATACAAGCAAAGGAGCTTCACTATTGCATTGTGCTCTTTTATTCTCCTAAAGCAACTTATTTTTAAAGCACTACACCGGAGGCAGAGTGAAGATGTCGCTTGTGTATGAGGATGACATAAAGATCTATTGTCTCTGCAAAAGGCTCATTCTTCATCTTCATCACACTCATTTTCTGTATATTTTATTTACACCCTTCCCTATCTTCAGCTTCTATTGGGCAGCCCTCAATATTAGATATTTCTATTTGAATCTCTCTGCATATTCACTTTCTGGGTTCACGTCCTCCGTCTCTACTACACACATCTACTTTCTCGTGTCGCCTTCTCCCCTTGCACTCCGTCACCAGGCAGCTCTCTGTGCTATAGGTTTTTATGCTCTAAAGGGGGTAATCAGACATGGCATGGCGTCAGTTACTTCTCCATTGCGCATCCAAATGCCCAAGCTTAAGAATACGCATGTGAACAACTGCTTCATTAACATTCAAATACATGCATCGGCTCTGTCGCACGATTGGCTAAAACATTTCTATGTAATAGCACTAGAGCAGTGAACCCAGCCCTCTATTAGGGGCGGTCTTAGGAGCCGTGTCACACAGAAATGAGAATATAAATGTTATAATTATGCAAGCTTTGTTACTAAGAACAAGTAAGTTTTTTGTAAGAGTATATGAGTTGAACTTTCTGATTGTGTATTTTTTATTTTTGGAAAAATGCAGAGTTCTAACCCTTTAAGCTTTGCTTCAGGTCTCAAGTCATACTAAATATTCAAGAGCAATTGCGGCTTGTACTTGAGCCCAACCTATAACTTTAAACCTGTAATATGAGCACTATTTAGCACAGTCGGGATATCCATTGAAAGTATAGGTTGCGCTATAGCAGACATCCTTAAACTTGGCCCTCTAGAGGTTTTGGAACTACATTTCCCATGATGCTTAGCCAGTTGATATGCTGGCTAAGCATCATGGGAAATTCAGTTCCAAAACCTCTGGAGGGCCAAGTTGGAGGATGTCTGCGCTAGAGTGAAGTCAGACACACTTACCCTTCTCTGGTAAATTGTGCACTAATGTTAGCGTGATCAAGCAATAATGCTCATAGCAACCCACACAATCATTAACACCACTTGTGATCTAGCCTTAAATGAGGTATTATTTTAAATCTGCGTGTAAATGCAATGAAGACAAAAAAACTAAAAACAGCTGAGCAAGAAAGAGCTTTAACTTACGGCTAGATTTAGAGTTCTGCGGCCAAAGGGGTGCGTTAGCTACGCATGCTTTTTTTCCCCCCGCACCTTTTAAATACCGCTGGTATTTAGAGTTCACAGAAGGGCTGCGTTAGACTCCAAAAAAGGGAGCGTAGAGCATATTTACCGCCACTGCAACTCTAAATACCAGCGTTGCTTACGGATGCGGCCAGCTTCAAAAACGCGCTCATGCACGATTCCCCCATAGAAAACAATGGGGCTGTTTGAGCTGAAAAAAACCTAACACCTGCAAAAAAGCAGCGTTAAGCTCCTAACGCAGCCCCATTGTTTCCTATGGGGAAACACTTCCTAAGTCTGCACCTAACACCCTAACATGTACCCCGAGTCTAAACACCCCTAACCTTATGCTTATTAACCCCTAATCTGCCGCCCCCGCTATCGCTGACCCCTATTATTATTAACCCCTAATCTGCCGCTCCATACACCGCCGCAACCTACGTTATCCCTATGTACCCCTAATCTGCTGCCCCTAACACCGCCGACCCCTATGTTATATTTATTAACCCCTAATCTGCCGCCCCCGCTATCGTTGACCCCTGCATATTATTATTAACCCCTAATCTGCTGCTCCGTACACCGCTGCAACCTACGTTATCCCTATGTACCCCTAATCTGCTGCCCCTAACACCGCCAACCCCTATATTATATTTATTAACCCCTAATCTGCCGCGCCCAACGTCGCCTCCACCTACCTACAATAATTAACCCCTAATCTGCCTACCGGATCTCACCGCTACTCTAATAAATGTATTAACCCCTAAAGCTAAGTCTAACCCTAACCCTAACACCCCCCTAAGTTAAATATAATTTAAATCTAACGAAATAAATTAACTCTTATTAAATAAATTATTCCTATTTAAAGCTAAATACTTACCTGTAAAATAAACCCTAATATAGCTACAATATAAATTATAATTATATTGTAGCTATTTTAGGATTAATATTTATTTTACAGGCAACTTTGTAATTATTTTAACCAGGTACAATAGCTATTAAATAGTTAATAACTATTTAATAGTTACCTAGTTAAAATAATTACAAACTTACCTGTAAAATAAATCCTAACCTAAGTTACAATTAAACCTAACACTACACTATCAATAAATAAATTAAATAAAATACCTATAATTATCTACAATTAAACCTAACACTACACTATCAATAAATTAATTAAATACAATACCTACAAATAAATACAATGAAATAAACTAACTAAAGTACAAAAAATAAAAAAGAACTAAGTTACAAAAAATAAAAAAATATTTACAAACATTAGAAAAATATTACAACAATGTTAAACTAATTACACCTACTCTAAGCCCCCTAATAAAATAAGAAAGACCCCCAAAATAAAAAAATGCCCTACCCTATTCTAAAATTAAAATAGAAAAGCTCTTTTACCTTACCAGCCCTGAAAAGGGCCCTTTGCGGGGCATGCCCCAAAGAATTCAGCTCTTTTGTCTGTAAAAAAAAACATACAATACCCCCCCCAACATTACAACCCACCACCCACATACCCCTAATCTAACCCAAACCCCCCTTAAATAAACCTAACACTAAGCCCCTGAATATCTTCCTACCTTATCTTCACCACGCCGGGTTCACCGATCGATCCAGAAGAGCCTCCGATGTCTTGATCCAAGCCCAAGCGGGGGCTGAAGATGTCCATGATCCGGCTGAAGTTTTCATCCAAGCGGGAGCTGAAGAGGTCCATGATCCGGCTGAAGTCTTCTATCAAACGGCATCTTCAATCTTCTTTATTCCGGATCCATGTTCATCCTGCCGACGCTGAACATCCATCTTCACCATCGACTTCCCGACGAATGACGGTTCTTTTAAGGGACATCATCCAAGATGGCGTCCCTCGAATTCCGATTGGCTGATAGGATTCTATCAGCCAATCGGAATTAAGGTAGGAAAATTCTGATTGGCTGATGGAATCAGCCAATCAGAATCAAGTTCAATCCGATTGGCTGATCCGATCGGATCGGATCAGCCAATCGGATTGAACTTGATTCTGATTGGCTGATTCCATCAGCCAATCAGAAATTTCCTACCTTAATTCCGATTGGCTGATAGAATCCTATCAGCCAATCGGAATTCGAGGGACACCATCTTGGATGACGTCATGGACCTCTTCAGCTCCCGCTTGGATGAAGACTTCAGCCGGATCATGGACATCTTTAGCCCCCGCTTGGGCTTGGATCAAGACATCGGAGGCTATTCCGTACACCGCTGCAACCTACGTTATCCCTATGTACCCCTAATCTGCTGCCCCTAACACCGCCAACCCCTATATTATATTTATTAACCCCTAATCTGCCGCGCCCAACGTCGCCTCCACCTACCTACAATAAGATGGAGTCCCTCAAATTCCGATTGGCTGATAGGATTCTATCAGCCAATCGGAATTAAGGTAGGAAAATTCTGATTGGCTGATGGAATCAGCCAATCAGAATCAAGCTAAATCCGATTGGCTGATCCGATCGGATCGGATCAGCCAATCGGATTGAACTTGATTCTGATTGGCTGATTCCATCAGCCAATCAGAATTTTCCTACCTTAATTCCGATTGGCTGATAGAATCCTATCAGCCAATCGGAATTCGAGGGACACCATCTTGGATGACGTCATGGACCTCTTCAGCTCCCGCTTGGATGAAGACTTCAGCCGGATCATGGACATCTTTAGCCCCCGCTTGGGCTTGGATCAAGACATCGGAGGCTCTTCTGGATCGATCGGTGAACCCGGCGTGGTGAAGACAAGGTAGGGAGATCTTCAGGGGCTTAGTGTTAGGTTTATTTAAGGGGGGTTTGGGTTAGATTAGGGGTATGTGGGTGGTGGGTTGTAATGTTGGGGGGGGTATTGTATGTTTTTTTTTTTTACAGGCAAAAGAGCTGAATTCTTTGGGGCATGCCCCGCAAAGGGCCCTTTTCAGGGCTGGTAAGGTAAAAGAGCTTTTCTATTTTAATTTTAGAATAGGGTAGGGCATTTTTTTATTTTGGGGGTCTTTGTTATTTTATTAGGGGGCTTAGAGTAGGTATAATTAGTTTAAAATTGTTGTAATATTTTTCTAATGTTTGTAAATATTTTTTTATTTTTTGTAACTTAGTTCTTTTTTATTTTTGTACTTTAGTTAGTTTATTTAATTGTATTTATTTTTAGGTATTGTATTTAATTAATTTATTGATAGTGTAGTGTTAGGTTTAATTGTAGATAATTGTAGGTATTTTATTTAATTAATTTATTGATAGTGTAGTGTTAGGTTTAATTGTAACTTAGGTTAGGATTTTTTTTACAGGTAATTTTGTAATTATTTTAACTATTTTAGCTATTAAATAGTTATTAACTATTTAATACCTATTGTACCTGGTTAAAATAAATACAAAGTTGCCTGTAAAATAAATATTAATCCTAAAATAGCTACAATATAATTATTATTTATATTGTAGCTATATTAGGGTTTATTTTACAGGTAAGTATTTAGCTTTAAATAGGAATAATTTATTTAATAAGAGTTAATTTATTTCGTTAGATAAAAATTATATTTAACTTAGGGGGGTGTTAGGGTTAGGGTTAGAATTAGCTTTAGGGGTTAAAAAATTTATTAGAGTAGCGGTGAGCTCCAGTCGGCAGATTAGGGGTTAATGGTTGAAGTTAGGTGTTGGCGATGTTAGGGAGGGCAGATTAGGGGTTAATACTATTTATTATAGGGTTATTGAGGCGGGAGTGAGGCGGATTAGGGGTTAATACATTTATTATAGTAGCAGTGCGGTCCGGTTGGCAGATTAGGGGTTAATAAGTGTAGGTAGGTGGCGGCGACGTTGGGGGTGGCAGATTAGGGGTTAATAAATATTATGTAGGTGTCGGCGGTATTAGGGGCAGCAGATTAGGGGTACATAGGGATAACGTAGGTGGCGGCGGTGTACGGAGGGGCAGATTAGGGGTTAAAAAATTTTAATAGAGTGGCGGCGATATGGGGGGGCCTCAGTTTAGGGGTACATAGGTAGTTTATGGGTGTTAGTGTACTTTAGAGCACAGTAGTTAAGATCTTTATAAACCGGCGTTAGCCCAGAAAGCTCTTAACTACTGACTTTTTTCTGCGGCTGGAGTTTTGTCTTTATATTTCTAACGCTCACTTCAGCCAAGACTCTAAATTCCGGCGTTAGAAAGATCCCATTGAAAAGATAGGATACGCAAATGGCGTAGGGGGATCTGCGGTATGGAAAAGTCGCGGCTGCAAAGTGAGCGTTAGACCCTTTCCTGACTGACTCCAAATACCATCGGGGGGTAAAAACCAGCGTTAGGAGCCTCTAACGCTGGTTTTGACGGCTACCGCCAAACTCTAAATCTAGGCCTTAGTTAGGCAATATATGTATGCTTGTGCGTATCTGAAGTAGTGCGCATATTACAATTTGAAAATAAATGTGTTCACTCAAGTGTAATTGAATTCAATGCGCGTCTGACCTCAGAGCTCTGGTTAACTGTTAAGTTGGAATAAAAAGTTGCACAAAAAACATCAAGATTATATTAATAAGTACAGTTACTTTCATAATAACAGCAAATTATTGAATAAAAATTACATTTAAAAGTAATAAGGGCTCATAGACATGAGGTCTCAGGTATTAGAAAAGAAAGGCACACAAAGGGATTTAACATAGAGATACATACATATACATGTCTAAATTTGTATATATATATATATATATATATATATATATATATATATACATGCCGGGGTTAGGTTCCAGAAGGAATGGTTGTAAATTGAAACCGTTTTAAATTGAAACCCAGTTTATAATGTAAGTCAATGGGAAGTGAGGGAGATAGGTTCCAGGCCCCTCTCAAAATTGTCATAAGTAACACCTAATACATTATTTTTAAAGCTTTGAAATGAAGACTTGAAATGCTAAACAGCATTATAAACCTAATAAAATAAGCACACAACACAGAATATATAATTAAACAAAGTAAAATAAACAAAAACATTTGCTAAACAGCATTATAAACCTAATAAAATAATCACACAACACAGACTTCACTTGCATTTTTCTACAAACAGTTCTTTCTATGCATTCCAATCTGGACTGATTTATAGACAGGAAGATCTTGTTCCTTTGAAATCTGCTTGATAGGTCTGGTTAAACTGTTTAATTTCAGCTTGCTTGGCTTTGCTGCAACACAAGTGGACAGCTCCACCTACTGGCTATTTTAATATATGCACTGCTTCTCAATGCTTTTCAATAGCAGTCACATGACTGGAAAAAAAGGTTGTTATTCTGAAACGGTGCAAATTGAACCATTGTAAAACGAGGGCCACCTGTATACATGGCTTTAAATTTCCAGTGGTCCACTAGCCCATAAGACTTAGAAATTGCAGCAGACAACTTAGAATTTTGACTTTTTCCTGTCTTTAACATTGAGTGGGCTAGAACCACATTGCTATTTTTCCACCCCTGTATATATATATATATATATATATATATATATACTTATGTGTGTGTACATATGTATTTTGTGTATATATGTATTTACAGACATATATACACATATAAAAGCATAAATATATATATATATATAAATATATACAGACATCCCAACCTGCAAAAGCTAATTTCAGGGTGGTGGCTTCACCCGCTACTGCGCCGCCACCCCCCTTCCCAGTTATATATTGGACACCTTGAAACCCTAAATAAGATGGAGACTTATCATTATCATTAATTATCAAGTAGCTTCCCATTAAAGGCACAATAAAAAAAAAAGTAGCTTTATTGCACAACCACATACATCGTACGCTTGTTGAATGCTTAAATATTTTAGAATACGAAGTTTAATTAGTAAATAAGGTAGTATTTGTGTTTTATTTTATTAAAATCAGGCTTGGCTTTCTGGTTACTGATGCATGATTTGATGGTTCTATAATGTCCCAGCAATTAAAGGCATTCCTTAAAGAAACACTTTTCTGGATTTGGGCCACATTGGATCATGGTACTTGGAGTTTCAGGGAGATTGCATTCCATTTGCTGCCATCAGGGAGCCACTTTTACAATCAGGGAGACTCCCTGAACTTCAGGGAGAGTTGGGATGTCTGTATATATATATATACATATATGTTCAATGAAGCCCTTTTCAGTTAAGTAGCTGAATACATGTAAAATCATATTTATGCAATATTCATATTTAATAAAGTGTAATACTGTTTTTTTGTATAAATATTACCCGTTCCAATATTCTTCACATAGGGGAATATGTTTTAGTAAGTAAAATATGTAAGTATTTATAAATAGATATTCCTATATATATCTGCATGTATCTGTATATACCTATATATAATCATCTAAGTATATAGGTATAGATATATATTTTAACAACAAAAAAAACCATTATATATATATATAAATGTATTTATGGATACATAGAACATAATCTGCTATGTAAAGGACATTGGAATGTAAAACATTCATATTGCTTGTCGGGTTAGCACAACAAATGAGAAAATGGGATCAGCTTTAAGTGACTTGTTGCGTGTTTTTTTTTTTTTCAACTTTTTTTTTCACTCCATTGAAGCCTATGAGAGAATACTTTAATGCGGTCACAATATGGTAACTTTTGCGCACATCGAGTTAGTGCACGAGTGAGAACCTTTTTACTTTCAACTTGTAACGATCCCTGACATGTGCAAAAATTCAAAGTAGAGAAAACTTAGCACGTGAGAGGGAGCAGTAATTAGCACTCTAGTCGTAATTTAACTCATAATGTGCTTTAAATTAATTTTGCTTTTGCTTTCTTTAGAAATCAATTCAATCTACAAAAACAATTTAGAGGCAAGACAACATGTAACAAAATTCTAGCCTGAATATTCTTTAAACTGAGATTTCTAGGACAGTCATTCCAAGAATTTCTCTGCAAAATTATAAACCACATTTTGGTAATAGCTGAAGTAATGGCTTGATCTGCTTCAGACATTCCAGAAACTTATTTTTCCATGAAAGGGACACTCTTACACATATAAAACACACTGGATCCAATTTGTTAACTATTGATTTGAAGGTTGTGGTTTTATTTACAATTGATAAGAAAATGGCAATGTGACTGTCATTTTTCAGTTGTACTAGATATTTCTAAAGATAAAATATACTTCCAACAAACTAGTTCTTAAATTGTTGTCATTTAATATGTATGTCTAGACGATCCGATTGATAAAATTGCAGACTGGTTTAATACATACATCAGTGTTTCTCTTACTATGCAGAGTGTTTTTACTAATATTTGATATTATTCTATTAGTGTGATTTTACTATGTATTGACAAATGTTATACAACACATGTGTGCATCTTGATATTATTTTCAAACAATTATAGCATTACCCTCAGAAGTATTTGAGATTCCTTGATTGCTTTTATAGATGCAGTGCAGACATTTCTCAGTTACATATGTACTTTAAGTCTTCTGAGTACATATTTAAACAAAAGCAATGCATATGCTTTGGTTCAGTGGTAATGGGGGAGAGACAGCATCTGCAGATGGTAAATGCAGGATTTTTTACAGCTCAAGCGTCTTGAGGTTTTCTTGGTAAGATGCATTTTCTTTTGATAATCATCTTAAAGAAAATAAAATGTATTGCAAATGTAAGACATATTGAGCCGGAATATATTCTGACTGTGCTAAATAGTTTTGTCTAGTAGTATTTATTTAAGAATCAGTATTGTAAAATGGATAAGAAAGAGAGAAAGAAAGTAATGAAATATATTTTTTCTGTACGCATTTTTATGTTATGATAGTGTGGCAATAATGTGGCTGAATGTCATTAATTGCATATTTTTGTCCAGAAAAAAAAGAAAAGAAAAAACACCTGAAGTGCGGATTTCAAAAACACCGGATTTGAACAGCCAATAGGATTTCATTACCTCTCCTCCTATTGGCTGATTTGAATTTCAAAAATCAAATCAGCCAATAGGAATGCAAGGGATGCCATTTTGAAAAGGCCCCCTTGCATTGAAAATTCAGTGTACGGCAGTGACCGTATGAAGAGAATGCTCTGCGCTGGATGTCTTCAAGGATAGACCCGCTCTGCTCCGCCGGTATGAAGATAGAAGAATTCTTGCCGCCTGGATGTCTGGACTTCAGAAACTGTAAGTGGATCATTGGGGGTTAGTGTTAGGTTTTTATTTACTTTTTTTGGGTGGTTTTTTTTTAGATTAGGGTTTTAGCATTCTTAAAAGAGCTAAATTCCATTTTCAGGGCAAGAAAAGGAGCTGAATGCCCATATAAATGCCCTTTTCAGGGCAATGGGTAGCTTAGGTTTTTGTTAGAGTTAGGTTTTTTATTTTAGGGGGTTGGTTGGGTGGTGTGTTTTACTGTTGGGGGGTCTTTGTGTTTTTTTTTTCAGGTAAAAGAGCTGATTTCTTTAGGGCAATGCTCTACAAAAGGCACTTTTAAGGGCTTTTGGTAGTTTATTGTAGGCTAGGGTTTTTTTTATTTTGGGGGGGCTTTTTTATTTTTATAGGTCTATTAGATTAGGTTTAATTTTTGTTTAATTTTGGATCATTCCGTTTGTTATTTTTGTAATTTAGTGTTTGTTATTTTTTGTAATTTAGTATTTTTTATTTTTTGCAATTGTAGATTTAATTTTTTTTCAGTAGTGTTAGTTTTTTTTAATGTGTAATTTAATTTATTTAATTGATAGTTATTTTAATTTTAGTATAATAGTAATGTTAGTTTAATTTATAGTTTAAACTTAGGTTTTTTTGAATTTCCCAGCAATCTTGTCATTTTAATTTAAAGTTAGGGGGTTGTTAGGTTTAGAGGTAAATAGCTTAATTTAGTTTTTTTTGTGATGTGGGGGGCTGGCGGATTAGAGGTTAATACGTTTATTTAGTGGCGATGATGTGGGAGGCCAGAGATTTAGGGTTTAATAACTTTATTTAGTGGCAACGATGTCAGGGAGCGGTGGAATAGGGGTTAATATCTTTATTATAGTGAGGGTGATGCTGGGGTGCGGGGGAATAGGGGTTAATAAATTTATTATAGTGGTGATGATGTCAGGAGCAGCAGATTAGGGGTTAATAACTTTAATATAGTGTTTGCGATGCGGGAGGGCCTCGGTTTAGGGGTTAATAGGTAGTTTATGGGTGTTAGTATACTTTGTAACACTTTAGTTATAAGTTTTGTGCAACAGTTTTGTGGTGCAAAACTCATAACTACTGGTCTCAGATTGCGTAATGGATCGTGTCGGTATAGGCTGGAACGCAAACTTTTTAGCCTCACCGCAAAACTTGTAATGGCAGCGCAATGGAAATCCCAAGTTAAACCGTTATTTTATTGGAGTGCGTGATTGACGTTGCATTACAGGCTTGCGGTACAGCTATACCGACAAGACTCGTAATGTCTGTGTTCCGGTTTTTATGCTGAAATGGCGATTTCAGCGTTAAAACCCAAACGCAAAACTTGTAATCTAGGTGTGTGCTAAATAGTTTTGTCTAGTAGTATTTATTTAAGAATCAGTACTGAAAATAGGGTTTTAAGAAGAAAGAAAGAAAATAATTAAATATATTTTTTCTGTGCTTATTTTTAATGTTATGATAGTTTGGCAATAATGTATTTGCTTCCAAAAATAAATATGGCTGAATGTCATTAATTGCGAATTTTTGTCCAGAAAATAAAGAAAAGAAAAAAAGAGAGACACATTGAGCTGAAATGTATTCTAACTCTGCTAGTTTTGTCTAGTAGTATTTATTTAAGAATCAGTACTGTAAATGGAAAGAAAGAAAGAAAGAAAGAAAGAAAGAAAGAAAGAAAGAAAGAAAGAAAGAAAGAAAGAAAGAAAGAAAGAAAGGAAAATAGAAAAGAAATAATGAAATATATTTTTTCTGTACTTTGTTTTATGTTACGATAGTGTGGCAATAATGTATTTGCTTCCAAAAATAAATATGGCTGAATGTCATTAATTGCCAATTTTTGTCCAGAAAATATATTTTACGCAAAACAGAAACATGCACTAAAACTCTCTGTGTAAAAAAATTAATTAATGGGATGTGTAAGTGGACATGCCATTTAGCAGTTCAGGGGTTGCTGGCACATTAAAGCTACAATGAGCTGTACATGAGTTGTCTACTGGATTATTTTCAAATTGGCCCTATACCCACCAAAGCGTGGAATAGTTCCAGCATGTCTGTTCCACATCTCGTCTGCGTCCAAATTTGAAGACTATGCTTAGAGTACTTTACATAAATCATCGGAGGGCTTTAAGCATCCGTTTTAATTCTAGGTGAGCAAAACTCTAAACAAAACTATGAGATTGGAAAGTAATGTGTGTTTCTGCTAATTAGAAATAATTGAGGTACTAATTAATTAGACCAACAAATAAAGCCTTTTTTTTAAAGGAATGACACTTTACTGCCTAAATTCTTAAACATATTGTGGTAAAGAAGATGCTATTTAATACAGCACATGATAAAATACTTAACGCAGCATTTAGAATCTATACTTTTTAAAATGTGTTTAAAAAAAAAATGTATTCTATAGTACAGCTTAGTATCCTTATAATAACTGATATCAACAATACTAAATGATCCCTTAAGTAATCACCCAACTGCTTAGAAGTAGCCATATTAAAACATTTATACTTTTAGTAACCTAATTCACTGGTCATGCACAATCCTGGGCTGCTAAATCAGATGACATATTACTTACTAAAAAGATTCTTTTTTATCTCTTTTTCTAAAAAAAAGAAATATGGTTATTTGTCAGGAACTATAAACATCCAAGAGTCATTGATTTGAAATACAATTTCTAAATAAAAAAATGTAGAGCACAAGTCAAGAAAGAATGTTACACACCTACTGTATATCTCAGAATGTGCTGCCTC
Organism: Bombina bombina; assembly: GCF_027579735.1. Classification (NCBI taxonomy): domain Eukaryota; kingdom Metazoa; phylum Chordata; class Amphibia; order Anura; family Bombinatoridae; genus Bombina; species Bombina bombina. The sequence continues at coordinate 651,788,373 of NC_069502.1, read as the reverse complement.
CCCAAAATCATGTTGTGATATACAGATGTTATAAATAAGTTCAAATAATAAAAAAGGCACATGAATAAATATGCCTGTAGTGGCTGCGCTGTTCTTTGATTAATGCGTGTTACATTCCTCTTGTCAGCAAGTGCAGATAGCTAGTAACAATATCATGAAACAAGTTTAATGCAACAAATATCAGTTAAACTTAACAAATGAAGTGCTAACAACGCCATCCAAGCTATGAGCTAAAGAACTACCTCAAATGTAGGGAATATTTGAGTAGACTCATTATAACTCTCTAATATAAACTTGTCCATCATCTGTTCTCCAAAAGTATTCAACTGGAACAAATGTGGATCTGTAGGACTCACATTTTTTATAGATATTTTAGTAGATATCTGAAAACAGGGAGGACACAACCTGATGTAAATAGACACCATTAACAGCTGATCGTAAGCACATTAATTATTTCTCTTAAGAAAGTTTGCTAAGGAGCAAACGAAACGCGTTGAGGGCGGAGCTGTGGTGGACTGCTGCAGACCGGATCCAAAAGAAACTTCCTCGGCTGTGGTGAACTCTGGTTGTCCGGCATTGGAGTCAGTGGATGTACTGTATCTTATGATACTGTAGATTTTATTCCAACCTCTTGTGAGTGTTTTTAACTGTACAGGGAGTGCAGAATTATTAGGCAAGTTGTATTTTTGAGGATTAATTTTATTATTGAACAACAACCATGTTCTCAATGAACCCAAAAAACTCATTAATATCAAAGCTGAATAGTTTTGGAAGTAGTTTTTAGTTTGTTTTTAGTTATAGCTATTTTAGGGGGATATCTGTGTGTGCAGGTGACTATTACTGTGCATAATTATTAGGCAACTTAACAAAAAACAAATATATACCCATTTCAATTATTTATTTTTACCAGTGAAACCAATATAACATCTCAACATTCACAAATATACATTTCTGACATTCAAAAACAAAACAAAAACAAATCAGTGACCAATATAGCCACCTTTCTTTGCAAGGACACTCAAAAGCCTGCCATCCATGGATTCTGTCAGTGTTTTGATCTGTTCACCATCAACATTGCGTGCAGCAGCAACCACAGCCTCCCAGACACTATTCAGAGAGGTGTACTGTTTTCCCTCCTTGTAAATCTCACATTTGATGATGGACCACAGGTTCTCAATGGGGTTCAGATCAGGTGAACAAGGAGGACATGTCATTAGATTTTCTTATTTTATACCCTTTCTTGCCAGCCACGCTGTGGAGTACTTGGACGCGTGTGATGGAGCATTGTCCTGCATGAAAATCATGTTTTTCTTGAAGGATGCAGACTTCTTCCTGTACCACTGCTTGAAGAAGGTGTCTTCCAGAAACTGGCAGTAGGACTGAGAGTTGAGCTTGACTCCATCCTCAACCCGAAAAGGCCCCACAAGCTCATCTTTGATGATACCAGCCCAAACCAGTACTCCACCTCCACCTTGCTGGCGTCTGAGTCGGACTGGAGCTCTCTGCCCTTTACCAATCCAGCCACGGGCCCATCCATCTGGCCCATCAAGACTCACTCTCATTTCATCAGTCCATAAAACCTTAGAAAAATCAGTCTTGAGATATTTCTTGGCCCAGTCTTGACGTTTCAGCTTGTGTGTCTTGTTCAGTGGTGGTTGTCTTTCAGCCTTTCTTACCTTGGCCATGTCTCTGAGTATTGCACACCTTGTGCTTTTGGGCACTCCAGTGATGTTGCAGCTCTGAAATATGGCCAAACTGGTGGCAAGTGGCATCTTGGCAGCTGCACGCTTGACTTTTCTCAGTTCATGGGCAGTTATTTTGCGCCTTGGTTTTTCCACACGCTTCTTGCGACCCTGTTGACTATTTTGAATGAAACGCTTGATTGTTCGATGATCACGCTTCAGAAGCTTTGCAATTTTAAGAGTGCTGCATCCCTCTGCAAGATATCTCACTATTTTTTACTTTTCTGAGCCTGTCAAGTCCTTCTTTTGACCCATTTTGCCAAAGGAAAGGAAGTTGCCTAATAATTATGCACACCTGATATAGGGTGTTGATGTCATTAGACCACACCCCTTCTCATTACAGAGATGCACATCACCTAATATGCTTAATTGGTAGTAGGCTTTCGAGCCTATACAGCTTGGAGTAAGACAACATGCATAAAGAGGATGATGTGGTCAAAATACTAATTTGCCTAATAATTCTGCACTCCCTGTATTGTATCTCCAAATAAAGTACAATTCTACCTTGATGTGGGGTTGCACCTTTTTTTCTCTTGTTTGCTGCAGATTCCATGATTAGAGAGTGTAAGTGACACACCTTTGAGTTTTGGCAGCACCCAGGAGAGAGTGGATTTTGGAGGATTCCTTGAATTAACTGTTGGATTCACTTGTTTCTTGGAACTGATCAAACTAACTGTCCTCAAGGGAGCCGGTAACATATAATTTGTGTGCACAAAATGCACTTTTATTTTTTCTATCAATTGTTTTTTATAATGCATTTTTATTGTTATTTAATTACTGTTATTTAAATGTAACATTATAGTTTTATTATTGTTTTATTTTATTTTGTTATTTGTAGGAGGGGAAAAAAATAATACTGTTTTTGCATTACCATTGATCTCAACATCCACACCCAGTATCAGCTCTATATTTAACAAGTGAAGCCATTAGTAGCGCTGTTAATATTTTTTGTGCAAATATTTTAGTAAATATATATACTTCAGATCAGATGTAATGCATGTGCATGCTTACTATCTTTAAAATGCAAGGTGTAAGCATTGGCTGTATCTACTCTACAAAACATAATTAATGTTTTGCCTCCTTTTTATTTTTTCTTTCCCCAGATTGTATATCATCTACACAAGACTAAAAAAATACTGCTGAAATTCATTAGTATTCATTTGTTTCCCTTAATTTACTTTAGAGGTTAAAAATACTTACCTATAGCACATTGGAGAGCCGCAGTAATCCCGACATCTCTTCACAGAGCCCAGGCCGCACTAAAAGAAGGCTTAGTGTTAGCGCAACTCTGGGCTTTGTTAAGAAAGATCGGGATTAGCACAACTCTCCAGCGTGCTATAGGTAACTATATAACGCAACAGGTGAACTTTTTCACTTATAGCAGAGCAATATTTACATTCATTTAATGAAAACAAACGTAAATTTTCCACACAAATTTGTGTGGAGGATCCCAGAGCCTGTGCTAAAAGACTTTCTCCTTTGCACAGGCTCCGGTTTCCAGCCACACTAATTCTCCTATTAGCACGGTCCTGGACTCAGTGAAGAAGTGTTAGATTAGTGCAACTCCCCACCATGCTGTAGGTAAGTAATGTTTTTAAACTTTAAAACCTAATTTTAAGGATAACAAATATATACTAATGAATTTTATTATATTTTATTATAGCGCTGCGGAATCTGTTGGCGCTCTACAAATAACCGATAATAAATAATAATAATTTTGAGGCTTCCGGTTTGGGCGGACTGACAGACACGCTTCTCAGTCCCAAGCTGATCTCAACGGTTGATCTGTGAGATTGAGCCCAGCTGCTCCCACCCGCTTACCCAGCCTGGTTCTGGGCTGTGCGGGATTCCTTGGCTACGTCTGAGCCACTTGCAGAGGAAGCCTTACAAGCCGGTTGGTGCTAGTGGTATGAACCACACTCTACGCCAAATTTGTTCTGCTTAAGATATCCTCCACTGGCGAGCTACAAGGAGGGTGAGGAAGCGGCAGCCAACCCGGTGTGGAGCCGTGGATATTACCAAGCCGGAGCAAAGATCCGGGGTCGGTCAGGCCCCCATCAGTTCTGCCGCTGGTAGGTCGAGACTGTCACTCAGCGGAGGGATCTGTCGGTGGCGCCTCCTCCTCGCGGCGAAGTACCGCATCGTGTGTATGCTTGGAGGCAAGACCATTTACAGATCGCGGAGGTCTCACCCGTTGTAGCAGAAGTTTTGTGGCGTAAGAATCTGCTGTAAGGAGTTCAGCCTTCTTATTTCATTTGGTCCATAATCCTGCTTAGAGGGCTTCTGACACAGTTTGAAGTTAAGATTGGGCAGGAGCACCTTTCTACAAGTCGGAGATTGGATGCAGAGGATCCGACAGGCCCTATTCGATCCTACAGGTACTGTGACATTTAGCTTACTATCATTGCTGAGCGGTGTTGCTGCATAGAGGAGCTCCTAGTCGCCTATGCTTGCTCAGGAAAGTAAAGCTATTCTCCTTCAGTCAGCCACATTATCTCATCTATAATCAGGCAACTTCAAGTACACTGAGTGTTTTTCTTTTTTTGCTCTTGGGGACATAAATGCCTGTAATAATTATTGGACTGATTAATGGAGACATTTGGAAAAAGTGAAGGGGAAAAACTAAAGAGGGGCTAGCTACAAAGAGCTGTATATTGCCTTTATGTTGATTGATAACAAAAAAGGGGGGATTGTGGACTCTACTTAAAATAATTTTGCTGTTGGTTAAGTCAGGTTGTGATAGTTTAAACTGTTATTTTCTATAACCCTGTGCACCTGCTGTAAGATATGGGAATTTTCTCCTCTTCTGGCTAACTTGATTTATGGTAACAGTGTATAAGGATTACTAATAGAGGTTTAACCATTTATGAATCATATCTAGATGTAGTCCTCTTCTGGGTATTAAACTAGAAGGCAGTGATAGGATTGGACTACATTTCTTTGTCTGCTTATCAAAAAAAAAAAAAAAAATGTAATGTATAGGTATTAAAAATTGGGCCCTGAGCACAACTTACACTAAGTAGCACTAATTTTCACTTGCGTATGTTTGTGTGTATATATATGCATATACATGTATATATATATATATACTTATATTCAGCTAGCTACTCAATTGTAGCTATAAATATAGAAATTACAAGAAAGGGGTAAGATGCGGCACTTTTTTTTTTTTTTTTTTGAACCCCACATTGACTACACCCAACACATATTTTTGTGTACACATATTTTTTTTTTTCTTCCTTTTTGGTGTGCAAACACGATTTTGCTTGTTTTTTTGTTTTTGTTTGTTTTTTCACATATTTTTTTTCCTTCTTTCACTGTAAGCCCATGGAAAAATTTATTACGCAGACTAAGCAAAATTCTCCCATAATGCCTGCAAAAGTTAAAGATAAAAGGAATAAAAACCCAGAAATTTCTGTAGAAATTGCCCCAGACATAGCCCCCCCCAGTCATGGATATGCAATCTCTGTTAACACAAATGACAGCTCTCTTTTCCCCTCAGTTCTATATTATTAAAAAAGAGCTCACCAATATATCGTCAGAAATTACGACTCTAGCGAGTGAGGTTAAACAATTCTCAGCCAGATTGAACGAGGCCGAAAATAGAATCTCTAACATAGAAGATCTTACTAATTCACAGGAAAGTACAGTACATTTGCAGGAGACTAAAATTTCTAATTTACAATTGCGATTGGAGGACCTCGAAGACCGCTCTAGACGTAACAATATTCGTATTGTGGGTCTTCCAGAATCAGCTCAGTATCAGATCTCCTAAAGATCACCTCTTTGTTGCTACCCCAGGCTCTGGGTTTCCCCCCCCCCCCATCAACTTCCTTTGGCGGTAGAAAGAGCACACAGGATTGGGGGCAGAAATCCCGGCCTGGGTAGGCAAGACAGAGGAAGAATGTGTATCTTTAAATTACTCCGTTATCAAGATAAAGTAGAACTTCTAAAACTCTACAGGAAAACTGAGTCTTTCACATTTGATAATAATAGATTACTATTATTCCAAGATTTCTCTATGGAAACCTCCTCTAAGAGGAAGTTAATGGCACCCTATTGCAAGAAAATCCTGGATAAAGGTCTTAAAGCATGGCTGGTTTATCCAGCTAAAATTATTGTAGAAACGCAGGATATGAGAAAAGCTTTAAATAATACCCAAGATGTGCAGGAGTTCATTGATAACCTCAATTAAATAGGGGTAAAACCAATGTTTGTGTTAAATTTAAACTGGATATGAATAACGTGGTAATCACTTGGTTTATTATGCTATTAGAAAGTTTGATTTTTCTGAACTTATTTTTTTTTTTTAATTTATTTGAATTTACAGCAGTCTGTTTTAATGAATCTATTATAGGGAGGGGTGTTGTTGTTTCTTTTTGTCTGTGTTATTTTTTTTTTTTTTTTTTTTTTTTTCTTCTCTCTCTACTTCTCGTCGTCACCTCCTTTCCCTTCTTTTCTCTCGTTTCCCCCTCTCCCCCTGTCCTGCTCGAGTCTCCCTCCTTACTAGCGTACTTCTAACGTTCAAAGCCGGCCGTATGGGAATCAGCATATATATTTCAAATTGTAATGAGTATAAACACTGATAAGATCAATTTTATTTCCTGGAATGTTGGAGGTATAACATCCCCTAAGAAACGCAAACTCATTATTAAATACTTAACGAAGTTTATACCAGATGTTGTACTGCTACAAGAGACTCATCTTAAAGAATCAGAAGTCTCTAAAATGAAATGTAAATGGGTGGGAGAAATAGTTGCCGCTCCTGCTATGGGAAGGAGATCAGGGGTAGCAATTCTCTTTCATAAAAATCTGGATTACAAGATTATAGGATATGAGTCTGACCCAGAAGGAAGGTTTATTATCTTACAGGTGATACTTAATGGCTGTAATTATACTATATGCAATGTTTATGGGCCAAATAATTTTACAAAAGAATTTTGGGATAAGATAAGAGATAAGTTATTCCCCTTTGCTGAGGGGAATTTAGTAGTAGGGGGGGATTTTAACATGTCTATGTGTCCTGATCTAGACAGACTATCGACAAAAAACAATAGATATTATTTTAAGGTTGCAAAATATTTTAAGAAATTCTGTCTTGGACTAAATCTGATAGATATCTGGAGGTTAAAATACCCGGATGTTTGTAAGTTTACTTGTGAATCAAAGGTGCATAAGACTTTTTCCAGGATCGATATATTATTTCTTTCTAAGGTTCTGGCCATATGTAAAACAAAGGCTTCTATTAATGATATTGTGATCTCTGATCACGCGATAATCTCGCTCACACTCCTGGCATCAGTTAGACATAAAGATCAAGGTGCCTCGTTTTTCTTTCCCCGTTTTTTAATAAATAATCCTAAATTTATGAATTGGCTGACACAGAAGTGGAAAGACTATACTACCTTTAATATTGCGCAGTACAGTAAGATTGAAATCTTTTGGGAGGCAGCTAAGGCTGTTATAAGAGGAGAAATTAAATCATACTTATGTACTTGGAAAGAAAAAAAACCTCCTCAGAGAAACACAATTAGCAGCGCAGGTAAGAAACGCCCTTAGTACCTTCTATAGAGATAAATCCTCTGCGAACTGGGATAAGTATTGTAATGCTAGAAGGGAAAGGGATATTTTTTTAAAACACAGATCGCATGAGGAGGAATTAAAAATTAATCACCAGTTTAGGGGTATATATGGTAATTCATCTAAACATTTAGCTAAATTAGTGAAAATAAGAAAAAATAAGAATCTTATTCCAGCTATTAAGGATGAAAATATAAGGTATACTGATCCAGACGATATTAACAAAACCTTTTTTAAGGTTTTTCAACAACTATACTCTGAAGCAGAGGTCAATGAGGATAATCTTACAAAGTTTTGGTCACAAATTAATATTCCTAAAATAACGGAAGAAGAATTGAAGACACTGAACCAGCCTATTAGCGAGGAGGAAGTTAGGGAAGCCAGCTGCGCAGCGAGTCTCAATAAAGCACCGGGCCCAGATGGTCTACCAATAGAATTTTATAAAACGTTGAGTGAAGAATTAATTACTCCACTTGTTAGCTTGTTTAATTTCTATTTTTCTTCTCACAATGAAATGTCAAATTATTTTTCTGCTGCCCGTATCTCACTAATTCTAAAAAAAGGGAAGGATCCACTAGATCCTGGTGCTTATAGACCCATCTCTGTGTTAAATGCAGATTACAAAATATTGACCTCCATAATATCTGCAAGATTAACTGTCTTACTTGAGAACATCACACACTCAGATCAAACAGGGTTCATGAAAAATAGAAACTCGCTTAGGAATATCCGTCAAGTTACATCTCTATTAGATTATGTCTGGAATTTGGATTTAAGTAAAGATGATTTTAAGAGATTTACGAATGTAGCGATACTTACGGTTGATGCTGAGAAAGCATTTGATGCGATTAACTGGAATTATTTGTTCGCTGCTCTAGAGAAATTTGGATTTAGGAATCAGTTTTTGGTTTTTGTTTGTAAGCTTTACAGCTCCCCGATATCATTTTTATGTATCAATGGTACTCTATCTCCTAAGATATGTTTAAAAAGGGGTACCCGTCAGGGATATCCTCTTTCCCCCTTACTTTTCAACTTAGCACTTGAACCATTTGCTATATGGTTAAGGGACACTCTCGTGGGTATATCCAATGGGTATGCATAGATTGAAAATCCTTCTTTATGCTGACGATTTACTTATTTTTCTTGATAATATTTACCAAAATATCCCTCAAATTCTTCATCTATTGGATGTTTTTTCGTCATTTTCTGGATATAAGATACATTTTAACAAGAGCGAACTTCTACGGCTATCAGGAATGCCATTAAAAACATTGCAGCAGCCATTTAAATTGGTTGACTCCTTTAAATATCTCGGAATAACTTTGCACAGGAACCCAGGTAATTGGTATAAGTTAAATTTTGTTCCGGTTCTTCAAAAAATTTAATCTGATCTGGAAACTTGGTCTACGCTTTTAATTTCGCTTACGGCCAGAGTTAATCTGATAAAAACAATCATTTTTCCTCGTTTATTGTATATTCTACAAAATCTCCCCTTATTATTGTCTAAAAAAGATATCTCAGCTATTTATAGTATCCAGGCAAAGTTCATTTGGGGTAAGCAAAAGCCCCGAATTGCCCTTAATAAGTTAATGCAAAAACAATGGTCAGCGGGTTTGGCATTACCAGATATAAGACTATATAACTGGGCGTCATTGGTCAAGATTGCTCTGGAATGGCTTACTGAATTAAATCGGTTCTGTGTATACGATGTGGAATCATTCATTGTACGACCTTTTTCTCTTAAGGCTATTTTGCATTGTCCATTGAAGAAATTACCCCTGAATATGGTTAAATTGATATCTATAAAGAATATCATTATTGCGTGGCATAAAATGTGCAACAGCCTAAAAGTATCGCCTCTCTTCTCCGAGTTTCTACCTATAATTGGTAACCCAGAATTTCTTCCAGGGTTAGTTCAAGAAGTCTATAGAGATTGGGCCGAACATGGATTATGCCTTGTTCATCAAATTTTCTCGGCAAATCAGTTATTGACATCAGAGGCAGTTTTCCAGAAATTTAGTCTTCCTAGGAAGAATTTATATGCCTATTTTCAACTTCGACATTATGTCTTTTCCCAGAAATGGGACATGGATTTACTATCAACTTGGACAGACCTTAAGAATGTTATCTCTAGGTTTGGATCAGGCATCACATCTATTTCATTGTTGTATGATATTATGCTGGCCAAACAAGGGGATCTCTACATGACCAAATTATATAATACATGGAGGGAAAATTTCCCTACTATGGACGAGGACAGGATCAAACAAAGCTTTTTTGCAATAGAGAAATTACAGACATCTGCAGCTTGGAGAGAATCACATACAAAATTAATTAACAATTATTATATTTCTCCCGAAAAAATGGCTAGATTCTATCCTACGCAGCTTTTTGGATGCCCTCGTTGTTCCTTTAATAAAGCAAATATTCTACACATGTTTTGGTCCTGTCCGAAAATCCTACAATTTTGGCAAAAAATAGGGTTTTGGTATCGTAAATTATATAAAGATATGACTCAGCTCAGAATGGAAGATATATTCTTTTTAATAAACTCACAGTCTAGATCTAAATCACAGATTAAAGCTTTAGACATTATTATTTTGACAGCAAGACATCTGATTCTGAAGAAGTGGAAAGATCATGCAGCCCCTAGCTTCTCAGTTTTTTTGAAAGAGATACAGCATCAGATCCTATTTGAAGCCTATCACACAAAATTCTCAAACAATAGTAGGATAAGAGGCTTCTTTCTGGACTGGCTCCCTATAATTTTAGCCAATTCTGTTACAATCCAGAGAGCTATACTGTCCCCGTTTTTTTAACTCTATCCCATTTGCAGAAATGGTTATCGCCAACTTATTTCCCCCCGCGTGGTTATCTTGGACTAGGGAAATTGGTCCTTAATATCATCCTTTATTGGAGCTAAAAAGCCAAAGGTTTAAGTTTTGGAAGCTTTCTGGATAGGGGGAGAGACGGGTTAGGGGAGGAGAAGAAGTAACCAATACTCGTCTCCCCCTCCCCTTTTTTTTTTTTTTTTTTTCTCTCTATGTTATGTCGTTCCTTATATTTTTGTTTTATTTTATTTATTTACTTTTTTGTTTTTTGTTTTCTCTTATAGAAAATCAATATGATAACAGTGTACAGTCATTACACCTGCGATTGTTTCTCCTTTCTGTATGATTTTGTCAGGGTAAAATTGGATTATTTCTCTCTTTTCTATGTAAAAGAAATAAAAAAAAAAAATTGAAAAAAAAAAAAAAAACCGAAAAAAAAAAAAGAAAAAAAAATAATAAAAAAAAGAAAAATAAATAATAATTATTTTATTAGTATATATTTGTTATTTTAAAAAATTAGTTCATCTATTCGGATATTCTTTTAATTAAAATGAAAAGAATATCCATATATTCATTATGAATGTGCATTTGTGACAAACGGAATGCACATCTCTACCACTTTGTGACAGCTAGAAAATGGTACATATTCTTTATTTTACACACCTCTTAAAACATGAAGATTGTTGCAGCACTCACTGCAGAGTTCCAAACTGCCTCTGAAAGTAATATCAGCACAATAACTGTGTATCAAGGGCTTCATAAAATGTGTTTCCATGGCTGAGCAGCTGTACACAAGCCTCACATCAACATTCACAATGCCAAGCTTCGGCTGTAGTGGTGTAAAGCTTGCCGTCACTGGACTCTTGAATGGGGGAATCATGTACTCTAAAGTGATTAATCACATTTCACTATCTGTCAGTTTGATGGATGAATCTGTGTGGCAGATGCCAAGAGAACACCACTTTCCAGAATGCATAGTGCCTACTATAAAGTTTTGCAGAGTAGGGATAATGGTCTGGGGACGTTTTTCAAGTGTTGGGTTAGGCTCTTAGTTCCAGTGAAGGCTCATCCTAATGCTACAGGATACAAAGACATTTTATACAACTGGGCGCTTCCAACATTATGGAAACAGTTTGGGGAAGGCTCTTTCCTGTTCTAGCATGACTGTGCCCCTGTACACAAAGCAAGGTCCATGAAAACATGGTTTGAAGAGCTTGGTGTAGTGGAATTCGAGTGGCCTGCACCCAAATAGCCCCACACATCGCAAATACTAATTAAAACTATTAACCCCTAAACCGCCCCCCCCCCCCACATCGCAAAGTAAATTAAATAATAAACCTAATATTACCTTTAAAAATAAAAACCCTAACGTTACAGAAAAATAAAAAAAAACTAACATTACACACAAAAAAACTAACATTACAGAAAAAAACACCTATCATAACCCCTAAACCACCATCCCCCCACATGTCAAACACTTGTTAAAACTATTAACCCCTAAACAGCCATATCCCCACATCGCAAACACTAATTAAAACTTTTAACCCCTAAACCGCCATCCCCCCACATTGCAAAGTTATGAACTAACACCCTCTAACTTAACCCAAATTAAAATACCCCTAAATTTGCAATAAAAATCCTATCTACCTTAATAAAAACTTACCTGTAAAATTAAATAAAAACCTAATCTTACCATTACAAATAAAAACCTTAACATTATAGGAAAATAAAAAAAACTAACTTTACACACAAACGGCTAGATTTAGAGTTTGGCGGCCAAAGGGGTGCGTTAGCTACGCATGCTTTTTTCCCCCCGCAGCTTTTAAATACCGCTGGTATTAAGAGTTCACAGAATGGCTGGGTTTTCAGTGTGTTAGGCTCCAAAAAGGGAGCGTAGAACATAATTTAACGCCACTGCAACTCTAGATACCAGCGGTGCTTACGGAAGCGGCCAGCTTCAAAAATCGTGCTCGTGCACGATTCCCCCATAGAAAACAATGGGGCTGTTTGAGCTGAAAAAAACACCTGCAAAAAAGCAGCGTTCAGCTCTTAACGCAGCCCAATTGTTTTCTATGGGGAAACACTTCCTAAGTCTGCACCTAACACCCTAACATGAACCCCGAGTCTAAACACCCCTAACCTTACACTTATTAACCCCTAATCTGCTGCCCCCGCTATCGCTGACACCTGCATATTTTTTTTAACCCCTAATCTGCCGCTCCGTAAACCGCCGCTACCTACATTATCCCTGTGTACCCCTAATCTGCTGCCCCTAACACCGCCGACCCCTATATTATATTTATTAACCCCTAATCTGCCCCCACAATGTCGCCTCCACCTGCCTACACTTATTAACCCCTAATCTGCCGAGCGGACCGCACCGCTACTATAATAAAGTTATTAACCCCTAATCCGCCTCACTCCCGCCTCAATAACCCTATAATAAATAGTATTAACCCCTAATCTGCCCTCCCTAACATCGCCGACACCTAACTTCAATTATTAACCCCTAATCTGCTGACCGAATCTCGCCACTTCTGTAATAAATGGATTAACCCCTAAAGCTAAGTCTAACCCTAACACCCCCCTAAATTAAATATAATTTAAATCTAACGAAATAAATTAACTCTTATTAAATAAATTATTCCTATTTAAAGCTAAATACTTACCTGTAAAATAAACCCTAATATAGCTACAATATAAATTATAATTATATTATAGCTATTTTAGGATTAATATTTATTTTACAGGCAACTTTGTATTTATTTTAGCCAGGTACAATAGCTATTAAATAGTTAATAACTATTTAATAGCTAAAATAGTTAAAATAATTACAAAATTACTTGTAAAATAAATCCTAACCTAAGTTACAATTAAACCTAACACTACACTATCAATAAATTAATTAAATACAATACCTACAATTATCTACAATTAAACCTAACACTACACTATCAATAAATTAATTAAATAAAATACCTACAAATAAATACAATTAAATAAACTAACTAAAGAACAAAAAATAAAAAAGAACTAAGTTACAAAAAATAAAAAAATATTTACAAACATTAGAAAAATATTACAACAATTTTAAACTAATTGCACCTACTCTAAGCCCCCTAATAAAATAACAAAGACCCCCAAAATTAAAAAATGCCCTACCCTATTCTAAATTAAAAAAGTTCAAAGCTCTTTTACCTTACCAGCCCTGAAAAGGGCCCTTTGCAGGGCATGCCCCAAAGAATTCAGCTCTTTTGCCTGTAAAAAAAAAAACCATACAATACCCCCCCCCAACATTACAACCCACCACCCACATACCCCTAATCTAACCCAAACCCCCCTTAAATAAACCTAACACTAAGCCCCTGAAGATCTCCCTACCTTGTCTTCACCTCACCGGGTCCCGATCTGTTCAGAAGAGGGTCTGAAGTCTTGATCCAAGCCCAAGCGGGGGGCTGAAGAGTGACGTCCATCCTCGGGCTGAAGTCTGGATCCAAGCGGCGGCTGAAGAACTCCATCATCGGGCTGAAGTCGGAAGTCCATCATCGGGATGAAGTCTTCTATCAAGCCGCATCTTCAATCTTCTTTCTTCCGGAGCGTAGCGGAGCCATCTTCTTCCAAGCCGAAGCGGAACATCCTCTTCAACCGACGCCTACTAGCCGAATGAAAGTTCCTTTAAATGACGTCATCCAAGATGGCGTCCCTCGAATTCCGATTGGCTGATAGGATTCTATCAGCCAATCGGAATTAAGGTAGGAATATTCTGATTGGCTGATGGAATCAGCCAATCAGATTCAAGTTCAATCCGATTGGCTGATCCAATCAGCCAATCAGATTGAGCTCGCATTCTATTGGCTGATCTGAACAGCCAATAGAATGCAAGATCAATCTGATTGGCTGATCCAATCAGCCAATCGGATTGAACTTGAATCTGATTGGCTGATTACATCAGCCAATCAGAATATTCCTACCTTAATTCCGATTGGCTGATAGAATCCTATCAGCCAATCGGAATTCGAGGGACGCCATCTTGGATGACGTCATTTAAAGGAACCGTCATTCGGCTAGTAGGCGTCGGTTGAAGAGGATGTTCCGCGTTGGCTTGGAAGAAGATGGCTCCGCTACGCTCCGGAAGAAAGAAGATTGAAGATGCGGCTTGATAGAAGACTTCATCTTGATGATGGACTTCCAACTTCAGCCCGATGATGGAGTTCTTCAGCCGCCGCTTGGATCCAGACTTCAGCCCGAGGATGGACGTCACTCTTCAGCCCCCCGCTTGGGCTTGGATCAAGACTTCGGACCCTCTTCTGGACAGATCGGGACCCGGTGAGGTGAAGACAAGGTAGGGAGATCTTCAGGGGTTTAGTGTTAGGTTTATTTAAGGGGGGTTTGGGTTAGATTAGGGGTATGTGGGTGGTGGGTTGTAATGTTGGGGGGGTTTGTATGTTTTTTTTTTACAGGCAAAAGAGCTGAATTCTTTGGGGCATGCCCCGCAAAGGGCCCTTTTCAGGGCTGGTAAGGTAAAAGAGCTTTGAACTTTTTTAATTTAGAATAGGGTAGGGCATTTTTTTATTTTGGGGGGCTTTGTTATTTTATTAGGGGGCTTAGAGTAGGTGTAATTAGTTTAAAATTGTTGCAATATTTTTCTAATGTTTGTAAATATTTTTTTATTTTTTGTAACTTAGTTCTTTTTTATTTTTTATACTTTAGTTTATTTAATTGTAGTTATTTGTAGGTATTTTATTTAATTAATTTATTGATAGTGTAGTGTTAGGTTTAATTGTAACTTAGGTTAGGATTTATTTTACAGGTAATTTTGTAATTATTTTAACTAGGTAACTATTAAATAGTTATTAACTATTTAATAGCTATTGTACCTGGTTAAAATACATACAAAGTTGCCTGTAAAATAAATATTAATCCTAAAATAGCTACAATATAATTATAATTTATATTGTAGCTATATTAGGGTTTATTTTACAGGTAAGTATTTAGCTGTAAATAGGAATATTTATTTAATAAGAGTTAATTTATTTCGTTAGAATAAAATTATATTTAACTTAGGGGGGTGTTAGGGTTAGGGTTAGAATTAGCTTTAGGGGTTGAAAAATTTATTAGAGTAGCGGTGAGCTCCGATCGGCAGATTAGGGGTTAATACTTTAAGTTAGGTGTCGGCGATGTTAGGGAGGGCAGATTAGGGGTTAATACTATTTATTATAGGGTTATTGAGGCGGAAGTGAGGCGGATTAGGGGTTAATAACTTTATTATAGTAGCGGTGCGGTCCGCTCGGCAGATTAGGGGTTAATAAGTGTAGGCAGGTGGAGGCGATGGTGAGGGGGGCAGATTAGGGGTTAATAAATATAATATAGGGGTCGGAGGTGTTAGGGGCAGCAGATTAGGGGTTCATAGGGATAACGTAGGTGGCAGCGGCGTGCGGTTGGCAGATTAGGGGTTAAAAATTTTTAATAGAGTGGCGGCGATGTGGGGGGCCTCAGTTTAGGGGTACATAGGTAGTTTATGGGTGTTAGTGTACTTTAGAGCACAGTAGTTAAGAGCTTTATGAACCGGCGTTAGCCCAGAAAGCTCTTAACTACTGACTTTTTTCTGCGGCTGGAGTTTTGTCGTTAGATTTCTAACGCTCACTTCAGCCACGACTCTAAATACCGGCGTTAGAAAGATCCCATTGAAAAGATAGGATACGCAATTGACGTAAGGGGATCTGCGGTATGGAAAAGTTGCGGCTGGAAAGTGAGCGTTAGACCCTTTAATGACTGGCTCCAAATACCAGAGGGCGGTAAAAACCAGCGTTAGGAGCCTCTAACGCTGGTTTTGACGGCTACCGCCCAACTCTAAATCTAGGCCAAAGAAAACTAACATTACAGAAAATAAAAAAGTAATTACCAAAAATAAAAAACATTAATCATATTCTAATACTCATTAAAAAAAAACATGCATGTCCGACCAGCGACTGTGGATGGTCGCATCTTTTTAGTGCTCCTGCTGCATATCCAACAAACCACCGGTGTAGGATAACTATCACAGTGAATCTGCACATAAAATAACCAGTACTACCGGAACATCGGTTAGAACTATAAAATTGAAGTCATTCGCTGTATTTCTGAAGCCAGAACACAAGATCGGGCAACTAAGGCCTGGAGTGGCGGCTCAAGACAGGCAGCACTGCCCCCCTTGGTACACCAAGGTACACTGTCAGAACTGGTTGCAACAAAATACTTATTCTAAAGGTCAAATAAAAGTGTGCACTTATCGCCTACTGCGTGGATGACCCTTAGCTCTAATAAAATGACCCCTAGTGGTCAAGTTAAAAATGGAGAATCAGAAAAATATATCAGAGCGCCAACTAGTGAAGGCAGGGTCCAAATGAAACCATATATAAGGCTCCACACACTGTTTAAGGATACAGTTTATTTTCTTCATATACAAACAGTGGATAAGATTTTTAAGCAGACAAAGTGGTATTACAAGCAAAAATACAAATACTCATGGATCCATGAATTTACAATCAATATAAAATAATCAAACATAAAATCCTGGACAAATTGTGTAGTTACACAATGTGTGAACAATGGATAGTATCACAAATATATAAAAAATAGCACAAATGGAAATATCTAAAAATATATAAAAAGTTGCAAACACTCTGGTAGTCCTATAAAGTTGTCTGATGGAAACCTTCTGGCTGGCTGCAGCCCATTAGGTGATTTAGCAAAGAAGTTGGTCCTGAAATATTACGTGCTTTAATCTTGAGCCTACAAAGGTGTAATCTATAGTGATAGGCAATGGATAGGAATGCAACGGTATAAAAACCAGAAATAAATCTCCACTGAGGATGGGGGAGATATGCCTTGTGCATATAGATGGTGTAAGTAGTGTGAAAGAATGCGACCTAAAAGGTACCTTTGTGAAAAAACAATCTAAGTTGGAGAATTCCCTGTTAAATTTAGGGACTAGTGACAGTTATTAATAACTTGTCAAAGATATGCGCTAACTAAATAAAACTGTAAAAAGGTTTTGGGAATGTGCAAAAATTATCTCAAATTGAACCGTGACAATTAGAATATCAGTTCAGTGTTGAAACAAAACATCAATGGTGCCACAAAAAAACAATAGTGAAAAAACAACAGTGTGGTCACAGAAAATTGTATGTCACTAAAAATATATATATAAATAGTGCAAGGTTTTAAAAAATTAAAAATAATTAGTACAGTCCTTCCTAGCAGAAATCATACATAATGAGGTTCACGATTTGCAGTAAAAAAGGTAAAAAAAAATAGTAAAACCAAATCTTGATAAAGGTCAGTGTATGACCGAAACGTGTTGACTGGTGAGTGATATTCTGATATTTAGCTTATTGTAAACAATCTACACTATTATTTATTTCTTTTTTGGCAGAAGGAATAACCCCTGCAGCAACGCTGAATTTGGCTTACCGTTTAGTTTATCGTTTACAGAAAACTACTATACATAACACTGGGAGAAACTACTACACATAACATTTGAATCACAATTTGACATAAACTATCCACTGTGAGATTGCTCACACTTGTTTGGATTACATTCACTTTGATTATGGATTTGGTTTTACTATTTTTTTGACCTTTTTTTCTGCAAATCGTGAACCTCATTATGTATGATTTCTGCTAGGAAGGACTGTACTAATTATTTTTAATTTTTTAAAACCTTGCACTATTTATATATATATTTTTTGTGACATACAATTTTCTGTGACCACACTGTTGCTTTTTCACTATTGTTTTTTTGTGGCACCATTGATGTTTTGTTTCAACACTGAACTGATATTCTAATTATCACGGTTCAATTTGAGATAATTTTTTGCACATCCCCAAAACCTTTTTACAGTTTTATTTAGTTAGCGCATATCTTTGACAAGTTATTAATAACTGTCACTAGTCCCTAAATTTAGCAGGGAATTCTCCAACTTAGATTGTTTTTTCACAAAGGTACCTTTTAGGTCGCATTCTTTCACACTACTTACACCATCTATACGCACAAGGCATATCTCCCCCCATCCTCAGTGGAGATTTATTTCTGGTTTTTATACCGTTGCATTCCTATCCATTGCCTATCACTATAGATTACACCTTTGTAGGCTCAAGATTAAAGCACGTAATATTTCAGGACCAACTTCTTTGCTAAATCACCTAATAGGCTGCAGCCAGCCAGAAGGTTTCCATCAGACAACTTTATAGGACTACCAGAGTGTTTGCATCTAATTTTTAGATATTTCCATTTGTGCTATTTTTTATATATGGCCTTATATATGGTTTCATTTGGACCCTGCCTTCACTAGTTGGCGCTCTGATATATTTTTCTGGCAAAATACTTATTCACCACACCCTCACAGCAATAAAAAGCAAAAAGGCTCCTTATAACTCAGAAAACTAACGGCTAACAAGCAATTCTCTACTGTGCAACAAACATGGCTGCCAAGAAATAACTTACCCAACTATCTCGCATAGACTGTATCCTGGAAAAGATTGAGAGACGCCTAATGGCTCTAATACAGAAAGCTCCATGGGATCATCTGATAAACCTACAAATAACATATCTCAAATTGGGTAATCAGGAGACCTGGAGGAGACATCTGTGGAAGCTGGGACCGTGGGAAAGGGCGCTCCCACGGCTTCCCCTCTGCAGAGCAGAATAGAGAACAGAGCATATACAGCAACATCCTTGCAGGTCCTACTTCGTATGGAGCCATCTCTTCAGAGCATCGGATCATCAGTGATAGATATGCAGCAAAAGAACACCAACGCCATCTCGACCCTTAATGCTGATTTACCACCCAAGCATATGCAAGCCTCCCAACAGCTTTAAAACCAACTACGAAGCCCAACACTTTAATCTTCATCACCTCACTGCTACACAGACTTATACTGAAGGAAAGGCTCTCAGAGGGGACAGAGGGGACTCCAGGATCAATCTGTCTATGGACAATACACTAACTGCAACGGACGAGGCTTTACAATCGCAGATGGACACACTTTTTTATTTAGATAAAGGGAACTCCTATAAACAGTCTACAATGGATCATTATAGGGACACCTTAAAGCCAGTCTGACAATAATTTAGTATTGATAAGCATTGTCTAACACTATTAGTGAAAGTAATAGCCATGTATGCTTTTCTCTCATGTTCTTTTCTTGTAAGGAGTCTGCATGATTAGAAGTAAGTGTAATTATATATGTTAACACCTTCCTATGTTCAGCACTGTTTGGTCTCATGCACTCCCCCTGCATGATGCAGGCATGTTCCAGAACCGCATTTAAACTAATGATACATGAGAGGCACTGTAATCCTTGTAATATCCTTATATATCTTTGTAAGCTAATTTAGTGGGGGGCTCCTAGGGAAATATAATCTCAATTTAGATAAAGGAATTTCTACTAAGTATGAAGACTTAGCTCCCGAAGGATAGGAGACAGTAATGCTGGTGCCGCTTTCACGGCCTACAGTCGGGGCTGTGGCTGGGATCCCAGCTATAAATCATATGAATGTAATAATAAGAGCATTGCCTTAAAATAAATTCTTATGCCGTGAGTTACATGTTTTGTACATTGGAGTGTATGAGTATAGCCATTTAGGATAATGCACTAAGACTATATGGACAGGGAAACAACACAAAGTTTTTGACTTCTTTAATTTATTATAATTAAAAGTTGTATAGTTCTGTGAGTTGGATACCGACACAGCAATCTGTTCTGACTTAAGCATCTATAATCTATAAAGATAAGTGTAGTGTCATATTAATTTCTTCATACCTGATGCTATTTGTTTCTTTTTATATTTCATATATGTTTTTATGTTTAACATTAACCCCTGGACTTTAATCAAGATGGCAGAAAAGGTCCAAGAGCGGCCTGTATCATTGTTTTAGGGGGCTAAAAAACAAAAAAGAGGAATATCAATACCACTGTACAACTATAGTCAAACATGTCATGAATATTTTCTGTTTTGAATTTACTATACAATGTGTATACATTTACTTTTCTCAATAAAAAAATAAAAATAAAAAAAAATCGTAAAAAAAAAACCCTATAAACTACCAATAGCCCTTAAAAGGGCTTTTTGTAGGGCATTGCTCTAAAGCGATCAGCTCTTTTGCGGAAAAGCCCCCCACTAAACCCTATAACATTTAAAAACCCACACCCAACAAAACCCCAAAATAAATAATCAAACTAAATTACCCATTGCCCTGAAAAGGGAATTTGGATGGGCATTTAGCTCTTTTGCTGTCCAAAAAAATAAAAACCCACCCCAAAAAACTAACACTAATTCCACAGTTGGTACTCACCGATGATGATGGGCGGCACTCCATCTTCTTCCATCTGCATCCCAGCAGCGATCCTTCTTCTAACTTCATCCTGTCATCTTTTCACTTCATCCTGGCAGAGGTGACGGAGGCGGTGGTCCTCCTCTTCAGATCTTCAACGTGGAGCTCCTCTTCATGTGGTCTCCAGCCGCACATTGAATAGTGAATGCAAGGTATCCCATTTATATAGGGGTGCCCTTGCATTCCTATTGGCTGATTTGAAGAGGAGCTCCACGTTGAGGTTCTGAAGAGGAGGACGAATGTCGCCACCAAGGTCACCATTGCCTCAGCCAGGATGAAGTTAGAAGATGGTCTGCTGCCGGAATGAAGATGAAGCACCACAAATCATTTACTTTGTGTATTTTAATTTGGTTAAATTAGGTAGTGTTAGGTTAGGGGGTTTAGATGTTTATGACTTTTCAATGTGGGGGGTGGCGGTTTAGGGGTTAATAGTTTTGTGACGACCAGGGTTAACCAACCCTGCACCAGTCACTTGTTTGGCACAGAAATGGTTAACAGACCGTTTCCACTTTAACCCCTTAATGACCGGACCATTTTTCAATTTTCTTACCCTTAATGACAATGACTATTTTTACATTTCTGCAGTGTTTGCGTTTAGCTGTAATTTTCCTCTTACTCGTTTACTGTACCCACACATATTATATACCGTTTTTCTCGCCATTAAATGGACTTTCTAAAGATACCATTATTTTCATCATATCTTATAATTTACTAAAAAAAATGATAAAATATGAGGAAAAAATGGAAAAAAAACACACTTTTTCTAACTTTGACCCCCAAAATCTGTTACACATCTACAATCACCAAAAAACACTGATGCTAAATAGTTTATAAATTTTGTCCTGAGTTTAGAAATACCCAATGTTTGCACGTTCTTTGCTTTTTTTGCAATTTATGGGGCAATAAATACAAGTAGCACTTTACTATTTCCAAACCACTTTTTTTCAAAATTAGCGCTAGTTACTTTGGAACCCTGATATCTGTCAGGAATACCTGAATATCCCTTGACATGTATATATTTTGTTTTAGAAGACATCCCAAAGTATTGATCTAGGCCCATTTTGGTATATTTCATGCCACCATTTCACCGCCAAATGCGATTAAAAAAAAAAAAAAAAGTTCACTTTTTCACAAATTTTGCCACAAACTTTAGGTTTCCCACTGAAATTATTTATAAACAGCTTCTGCAATTATGGCACAAATGGTTGTAAATTCTTCTCTGGGATCCCCTTTTTCAGAAATAACAGACTTATATGGCTTTGTGGT
This sequence comes from Bombina bombina, assembly GCF_027579735.1. Classification (NCBI taxonomy): domain Eukaryota; kingdom Metazoa; phylum Chordata; class Amphibia; order Anura; family Bombinatoridae; genus Bombina; species Bombina bombina. The sequence goes on along the minus strand of NC_069502.1, from coordinate 651,766,578 downwards.
TGCGTTTTGGTAATTAGAAGGCCGCTAAATGCCGCTGCGCACCACACGTGTTTTATGTCCAGGAGTGAAGGGGTTAATTAGGGAGCTTGTAGGGAGCTTGTAGTGTTAATTTTAGCTTTAGTGTAGTGTAGTAGACAACCTCAAGTATTGATCTAGGCCCATTTTGGTATATTTTATGCCACCATTTCGCCGCCAAATGCGAGCAAATAAAAAAAAAAACTTTACATTTTTCACAATTTTAGGTTTCTCACTGAAATTATTTACAAACAGCTTGTGTTATTATGGCAGAAATTGTTGTAAAAGCTTCTCTGGGATCCCCTTTGTTCAGAAATAGCAGACTTATATGGCTTTGGCGTTGCTTTTTGGTAATTAGAAGGCTGCTAAATGCTGCTGCGCACCACACGTGAATTATGCCCAGCAGTGAAGGGGTTAAATTAGGTAGCTTGTAAGGAGCTTGCAGGGTTAATTTTAGAGATCAGCCTCCCACCTGACACATCCCACCCCCTGATCCCTCCCAAACAGCTCTCTTCCCTCCCCCACCCCACAATTGTTCCCGCCATCTTAAGTACTGGCAGAAAGTCTGCCAGTACTAAATAAAAGAGTTTTTTTTTTTTTTTTAAATAAAAATAATAAAATATTTTAGTTGTGATGAACCCCTTCCTTAGCACCAACCTCCCTGATCCCCCCCTCCAGCTCTCTAACCCTCTCCCCTACCTAATTACCGCCATCTTGGGTACTGGCAGCTGTCTGCCAGTACCCAGTTTGGCCCCACAAACCAAAGTATTTTAATTTTATTTTTAACTTTTATTTTTATTTTTAATTATTTCTGTAGTGTAGCAGCCCCCCCACAATACCCCCACCCCCCTCCCAGATCCTTTTATATGGAAAAAAAAAATTTTTAACTTTTTTTCCCCCTTCCTAACTTCATTGGTGTCAGTGTGGCTAATGTGTGCATGTGCACGCGCGTCCACGTGCACGCGCGTCCACGTGCACGCGCGCACACGCTCCCTCCTCCCACCCGGCCAAACTGCACCATCGGCACCATCGCTACCAGTGCAGAGAGGGCCACAGAGTGGCTCTCTCTGCATCGGAAGCTTGTAAAGGGGTATTGCAGGATGCCTCCATATCGAGGCATCACTGCAATACCCTCAGAGCTGCTGGAAGTGGTTGTGATCACTTCCAGCACTCTGTTAGACAACTGACGTACCAGGTACGTCCATTGTCATTAACTGCTTGTTAATGCATGACGTACCTGGACGTCAGTTGTCATTAAGGGGTTAATCGATCTGTCACAGTCCAGCCACTCCAGGCAAGCCTGTGACTTAGCAAAGGAGGAAGACCAATGGCAGTACTTCTTTAAATAAAAGATAAGCTCTAGATCTCTTAGTGTGATAGGCTCTGGAGTGTATTTCAGATCTATACTTTATAATATTAGAGTCGGTGGTGCTGTGTACTATATATAAACTTGGAGAACAAAATGTGGTTAGGAGAATAACCACAGAAAAGAGTACACTTGTAGCACTCAGGAGCTAGTTAAATTGCTAGGAAAAATTCTGAAAAAGCACAGTGAGTTGGAACATTAAAAAGACAATATTAGTCTCCAAGTGTACTAAACCTAACTAAGTTAAAACTTAACATTTATTAATTATGCAGTGCTAAAATTTGCGGAAAACACGAAAATTAAAGACACTAACCATGATTGGAGCTAGAATAAGTCTGGAATATATAGGCTAATTGGACCGATGTATAAATCTATAGATCAGAGTCTCCTCTATGAGGTCTATAGTATTGTGGATAAGGTTATCCACAATTGTGTGTGCTCAGAGATTGAGTGCAGTTAAATGTATAGAATAAAATCAATTATACACTTGATTCTATGCCTGAGCTGATACTAGATAGATTTTATTCTGAATAGCAATAATAGAATAGTGTGTCAGCTGGAAACTAAAAATAATAGTAACGCTGTCACCCTGTGTTGATTACAACAATTTGGTTTATATTATACACAATGAGGAAAATGTTTGAGATCTTGTACCGTTTCTGTTATTTTTGGAAGAACCAATGAATAGAAATGCCTCTATTACGGTTCAATTTATTCCCACTTTAGTGGGATTTATTATATTGGAGTGAATAGCACTCCCTATAGGGTTAGGCCACTATTGATTGACACCTTTTTGGACACATTGATGTAATTATATCTAAAGAAATGGGTTGCAATAAGTTGGAGTTTGTGACCCAGATCTCAAAATGAATATACGTGAAAGGATATACTGCGTCTAATTTGTTCAGACCCTACAAATAATCGTCAATATTACCCAGTTGGGATAAGTTCACTTGATTAGTATAGCTATAAGTTTACTTATAAAGTGTAGCCAGTTTATTGTGAGTACAAATTTCAGATTAAATTAATACAAGGGTGCGTGTTACAAATTTTCTATAGTTATTTTACCTCGATGATAGACAAAGAAATATGCTTGTACTGAAATAGAATTTATTAGATTGAGGTATATGTGTAACAGTCCCTTTTTTTTCCCCAGTTCACTCTTAACTGGTACCGTTACTGTACACAATAGTATGGTTCTATATATATATAGCTAGACTTAGGTATATTTCAGCCAAATAATATAACCTGTTGGTTATGGGGAAAGATTTTATGATTGGATTAGTGTAGGAATGTGTGTCAATTTTTAATACATTGTAGCTGTTGCAGTCATGCTTGTGCAAACATTGGTTACGTTTGAGTATCTTAATTCATTGAAACAAACACACCAAAATATAGTTTTTAAATTGAAGCCTACTTGGCTTACATTAAATATTTAGCCTGAGTTTCTATCCCATATGTTAAAATTTAACCATATGGTATTAGCCCACAATCAGATGTTCAGTGTTATACAGATATATCTATATTCTATAACCAGTCTTTAGGAGACTATTTAAATAAACAGATATATCGTAGAATTTGGTTGCTCTGTATTTATCAATAGATTCGTGATTTGAACTATTTGAACGTCGGCATTAAATTATTTTAACAAAATTCGTTTTGATCTAAGTACATTATTCCTCAGTATAATATAGCAAACAGTTGTGATTAGCGATATTCAACATTCTAGTTACATCTATCTCTGACAGCGCTGTAGTCAAATTGTGATAAAATTGAGTATCGTCTTGTGCTAAACAAAACTTTGGTTAGGTAGTTTGTATGTGCTTTTGAGTCACCATGTAGTTATTCTGTAATGTATCGCAGCTCTGTGTTTAATCAATACAATATATTGCTGCAATGACAAAGGATATAACTATCACTAGCTAAAGCTGTCAGAGTATACCCAATAGCTGAGTTACTGAATTGGCGCTTTCCAGTTATTTTTGAATTGGGCTGACCGTTAGGGCAATATCGTTCCTCAGCGGTTTCAACAATTAACAGGTAAGCTTCAAAGTTTAGCTAATTGTAGCTATAACATCAGCTATTATGAATAAACCTAACCGTTAAAACAGTATCGCTCATAAGCGGTTGCAACAATTACCGAGTAAGACTCAAAGCTTAGCTTAGTTGTGATATTATAATCTTCTATGTGCCGAGAGAGACCCTGAATAGTTTAGTAATTTTAGTAAAGGTTCAATATTATAGCCATAATTTAATAATAATTTGCCATACTAGCACCAATTTAAGTTACCCGCTAAAAATACAGGAGCTCGCAATGACTCCTCACCAGTTCTCTAAATCCCTAACATGTTTCGCCGTCTAACACGGCTTTCTCAAAGGGCGATAACCCTTTGAGAAAGCCGTGTTAGACGGCGAAACATGTTAGGGATTTAGGGAACTGGTGAGGAGTCATTGCGAGCTCCTGTATTTTTAGAGGCTAACTGGATGGCAAAAGCTTTGAGTCTTACTCGGTAATTGTTGCAACCGCTTATGAGCGATACTGTTTTAATGGTTAGGTTTATTCATAATAGCTGATATTATAGCTACAATTGGCTAAACTTTGAAGCTTACCTGTTAATTGTTGAAACCGCTGAGGAACGATATTGCCCTAACGGTCAGCCCAATTCAAAAATAACTGGAAAGCGCCAATTCAGTAACTCAGCTATTGGGTATACTCTGACAGCTTTAGCTAGTGATAGTTATATCCTTTGTCATTGCAGCAATATATTGTATTGATTAAACACAGAGCTGCGATACATTACAGAATAACTACACGGTGACTCAAAAGCACATACAAACTACCTAACCAAAGTTTTGTTTAGCACAAGACGATACTCAATTTTATCACAATCTGACTACAGCGCTGTCAGAGATAGATGTAACTAGAGTGTTGAATATCGCTAATCACAACTGTATGCTATATTATACTGAGGAATAATGTACTTAGATCAAAACGAATTTTGTTAAAATAATTTAATGCCGACGTGATACAATAGTTCAAATCACGAATCTATTGATAAATACAGAGTAACCAAATTCTACGATATATCTGTTTATTTAAATAGTCTCCTAAAGACTGGTTATAGAATATAGATATATCTGTATAACACTGAACATCTGATTGTGGGCTAATACCATATGGTTAAATTTTAACATATGGGATAGAAACTCAGGCTAAATATTTAATGTAAGCCAAGTAGGCTTCAATTTAAAAACTATATATATATACGTAACCAATGTTTGCACAAGCATGACTGGAACAGCTACAATGTATTAAAAATTGACACACATTCCTACACTAATCCAATCAGAAAATCTTTCCCCATAACCAACAGGTTATATTATTTGGCTGAAATATACCTAAGTCTAGCTATATATATAGAACCATACTATTGTGTACAGTAACGGTACCAGTTAAGAGTGAACTGGGGGAAAAAAAGGGACTGTTACACATATACCTCAATCTAATAAATTCTATTTCAGTACAAGCATATTTCTTTGTCTATCATCGAGGTAAAATAACTATAGAAAATTTGTAACACGCACCCTTGTATTAATTTAATCTGAAATTTGTACTCACAATAAACTGGCTACACTTTATAAGTAAACTTATAGCTATACTAATCAAGTGAACTTATCCCAACTGGGTAATATTGACGATTATTTGTAGGAACTGAACAAATGGGACGCAGTATATCCTTTCACGTATATTCATTTTGAGATCTGGGTCACAAACTCCAACTTATTGCAACCCATTTCTTTAGATATAATTACATCAATGTGTCCAAAAAGGTGTCAATCAATAGTGGCCTAACCCTATAGGGAGTGCTATTCACTCCAATATAATAAATCCCACTAAAGTGGGAATAAATTGAACCCTAATAGAGGTATTTCTATTCATTGGTTCTTCCAAAAATAACAGAAACGGTACAAGATCTCAAACATTTTCCTCATTGCGTATAATATAAACCAAATTGTTGTAATCAACACAGGGTGACAGCGTTACTATTATTTTTAGTTTCCAGCTGACACACTATTCTATTATTGCTATTCAGAATACAATCTATCTAGTATCAGCTCAGGCATAGAATCAAGTGTATAATTGATTTTATTCTATACATTTAACTGCACTCAATCTCTGAGCACACACAATTGTGGATAACCTTATCCACAACACTATAGCCCTCATAGAGGAGACTCTGATCTATAGATTTATACATCGGTCCAATTAGCCTATATATTCCAGACTTATTCTAGCTCCAATCACAGTTAGTGTTTTTAATTTTCGTGTTTTCCGCAAATTTTAGCACTGCATAATTAATAAATGTTAAGTTTTAACTTAGTTAGGTTTAGTACACTTGGAGACTAATATTGTCTTTTTAATGTTCCAACTCACTGTGCTTTTTCAGAATTTTTCCTAGCAATTTAACTAGCTCCTGAGTGCTACAAGTGTACTCTTTTCTGTGGTTATTCTCCTAACCACATTTTATTCTCCAAGCCTGTGACTTAGTTCAGTGGGTGCAAGGGTTAGCAACACTCTCTAGTCTGCCCTAGACTTAGAAAAAATGCCCCAAACTCCCCTTTAATGCCACCCACACTAAACTATCTCTAAGCTGCCACCACTTAAGATTTATTATATGGTAAATCTTAAAGGGACACTGAACCCAAATGTTTTCATTTGTGAGCATGCAATATTAAGCAACTTTCTAATTTACTCCTATTATCAAATCTTCTTTATTCTCTTGGTATCTTTATTTGAAAAGCAAGAATGTAAGTTTAGATGCCAGCCTATTTTTGGTGAACAACCTGGGTTGTTCTTGCTGATTGGTGGATAAATTCACACACCAATAAACAAGTGCTGTCCAGTGTCTGAACCAAACATTGTCTGGCTCTTTAGCTTAGAAGCTTTCTTTTTCAAATAAAGATAGCAAGAGAACGAAGACAATTTGATAATAGGAGTAAATTAGAAAGTTGCTTAAAATTGCATGCTCTATCTGAATCACGAAATAAATTTTTTGGGTTCAGTGTCGCTTTAAGGAAAACCCAGACTAACAAGTTAAATCCCAGAATACAATTTAGCAAAACAATAATCTAAAAACACAGTATTAATACTACCAGTCTCTATCAACAACGTGGTTCAAATATTAGACAAAGGCAAAACTTAAAAAAATAATTATTTATTATTCAAGAAATGATGCACAGAGCATTAATAAAAAAAGATGTTAACAAATAAAATTATACACAAGCAAACAGTTTTAAAAATAATAAGGAGAAATAACAGACCTAATACTTTACTAGCTTTCGATGTATGTGCCAGGGAGATTGGCTAGAAAAGATGGTCACTCATGCTGAAACAGCCTCCCATGTAGAATGAACAACTTGCTTTGTTAGACACAAAGTTTTAATTCTGTTTCTCTGATATCAAATTGCTTGTCCAAACCTCTTTCCAGAGGGGCTAGGAAACCCCTCTCTTTTTACGACATTGACTATTTGGCTGAAATTATATAATATCTTATAACTTCTGTTTTACATATTTAGTGTACACCTATATAATCAATATAAGCAAACCTAAGCCATGCTGCCATGTTCTTTTTAGAGAGAAGAGGTTTTCTCCTGGCAACCCTTTCATGCAAATCATACTTGTTCAGTATTTTTTTAATTGTACTGTTGTTAACTTTAACATTTAACATGCTATTGCTAACTGAGGCCTGTAAAGTCTGAGATGTGATTATTTTGTTTTTTGCCATTTTTCTGAGTATTGCATGGTCTGATCTTTGGGTGAATTTGCTGGGTAACCCACTTCTGGGAAGATTGGCAACTGTCTTGAATGTTTTGCACTTGTGAATAATCTTTCTCACTGTAGAATGATGGACTTTAAATAGTTATAACTCTTCCCAGAATAATGGGCAGCAACAATTGGTTCTCTAAGAACATTGCTGATGTCTTTCCTCCTTGGCATTGTGTCAGCACACACCTGAATGCTCCAAACCAGCAAACTTCTAAAACTTTGGCTTTTATAGAGGTGGTCACACTTGCTGATGATAATTTGATTAGCAGCACCTGGCTGCTACTTAGCCTCTTAATTCCTATGGAAGCAGTAAGGGTTTACTTAGTTTTTCACACATGTCTTCTCCATTTTGGCTTTATTTTTGTAAAATAAATCATGACACAGTGTAATATGTCATGTGTTGTAGTTCATCTGAGGTTGTATTTTCCTAATTTTAAGACCTGCTAAGGACCAGATGATTGTTATTTTGTCCTGATATGTAAAACCATAGCATTCAAAGAGGGTGTGGTTTCTTTTTAACATGACTATATATGTGTATGTATCTATGTGTGTATGAACGTGTTTATGTATTTATATGTGTATATATGTATTTACAGACATATATGCACATATAAACACATAAATACATTGGAGCCCTTTGCATTTAAGTAAATGAAAACATGTAAAATTATATTTATGCAATATTCATATTTAATAGTGGATTTAACCGTGTATTTATTTACATATTTCACATTTCACTGTTCTGCACATACTAGAATACGTTATATACATAAGTATTTCTAAATTGATTCAAAATTCATTACATTTATGGGGGGAGATAAAAAACTGAAATTAAAATCCTCCATGTCTCAAAATTAAATCAATGTAAATATTTGCATAGGAAATTAGCACAACTAGGCAAGTATCCCCGCTTGCTTTTCCCCAGAAATTCTTAATATACAATGTTACCAATGCACAAGAGAATTGTGGGTAAGATATGAAAATTCTCAGGTTTTTTTGCTTCAAAATACTGTCAAAACAGTATTTTGAAGCAAAAAAAAAAAGAGAATTTGCATATCTAATTTGCATATCTTACCCACAATTCTCTTGTGCATTGGTAACACTGTATATTAAGAATTTCTGGGGAAAAGCAAGCGGGGATACTTGCCTAGATGTGCTAATTTCCTATGCAAATATTTACATTGATTTAAATATATATATATATATATATATATATATTATTTTTTTGTATTAGACAAAAATAGTGATATGGAGACAATACAAATCTTCAATCTATCCTCCAAATCATTTACAGAGAAAGAATTTAATATTCTAAAAGCATAATTTATGCTTACCTGATAACTTTATTTCTCTTGTGGTGTATCCAGTCCACGGATCATCCATTACTTGTGGGATATTCTCCTTCCCAACAGGAAGTTGCAAGAGGATCACCCACAGCAGAGCTGCTATATAGCTCCTCCCCTAACTGCCATATCCAGTCATTCGACCGAAACTAGCCAAGAAAGGAGAAACCATAGGGTGCAGTGGTGACTGTAGTTTAAAATTTAGACCTGCCTTAAAGGACAGGGCAGGCTGTGGACTGGATACACCACAAGAGAAATAAATTTATCAGGTAAGCATAAATTATGTTTTCCCTTGTTAGGTGTATCCAGTCCACGGATCATCCATTACTTGTGGGATACCAATACCAAAGCTAAAGTACACGGATGAAGGGAGGGACAAGGCAGGTACTTAAATGGAAGGGACCACTGCCTGTAGAACCTTTCTCCCAAAAATAGCCTCCGAGGAAGCAAAAGTATCAAATTTGTAAAATTTTGAAAAGGTATGAAGCGAAGACCAAGTCGCCGCTTTGCAAATCTGTTCAACAGAAGCCTCATTTTTAAAGGCCCAGGTGGAAGCCACAGCTCTAGTAGAATGAGCTGTAATCCTTTCAGGGGGGCTGCTGTCCAGCAGTCTCATAGGCTAAGCGTATTATGCTCCGAAGCCAAAAAGAAAGAGAGGTTGCCGAAGCCTTTTGACCTCTCCTCTGTCCAGAGTAAACAACAAACAAGGAAGATGTTTGACGAAAATCTTTAGTCGCTTGTAAGTATAACTTTAAAGCATGGACTACGTCCAAATTATGTAAAAGACGTTCCTTCTTTGAAGAAGGATTAGGACACAATGATGGAACAACAATCTCTTGATTAATATTCTTGTTGGAAACTACCTTAGGTAAAAACTCAGGTTTTGTACGCAGAACTACTTTATCTGTATGGAAAATCAGATAAGGAGAATCACATTGTAAAGCTGATAACTCAGAGACTCTACGAGCCGAGGAAATAGCCATCAAAAACAGAACTTTCCAAGATAAAAGTTTGATATCAATGGAATGAAGGGGTTCAAACGGAACTCCTTGAAGAACCTTAAGAACCAAGTTTAAGCTCCATGGAGGAGCAACCGGTTTGGAGCAACCGGTTTAAACACAGGCTTAATTCTAACCAAAGCCTGACAAAATGCCTGGACGTCTGGAACCTCTGCCAGACGCTTGTGCAAAAGGATAGACAGAGCAGAAATCTGTCCCTTTAAAGAACTAGCTGATAATCCTTTATACAAACCCTCTTGGAGAAAGGACAATATCCTAGGAATCCTAACCTTACTCCATGAGTAATTCTTGGATTCACACTAATGAAGATATTTTCGCCATATCTTATGGTAGATTTTCCTGGTTACAGGCTTTTGTGCCTGTATTAAGGTATCAATGACTGACTCGGAGAAGCCAAGCCTTGATAAAATCAAGCGTTCAATCTCCAGGCAGTCAGTCTCAGAGAAATTAGATTTGGATGATTGAAAGGACCTTGTAGTAGAAGGTCTTGTCTCAGAGGCAGAGGCCAAGGTGGAAAGGATGACATGTCCACCAGGTCTGCATACCAGGTCCTGTGTGGCCACGCAGGCGCGATCAAGATCATCGATGCTCTCTCCTGTTTGATTTCGGCAATCAGTCGAGGGAGCAGAGGAAACGGTGGAAACACATAAGCGAGGTTGAAGAACCACGGTGCTGCTAGAGCATCTATCAGAGTCGCTTCTGGGTCCCTGGACCTGGATCCGTAACAAGGAAGCTTGGTGTTCTGGCGAGATGCCATGAGATCCAATTCTGGTGTGCCCCAACGATGAACCAATTGAGCAAACACCTCCGGATGGAGTTCCCACTCCCCCGGATGAAAAGTCTGACAACTTAGAAAATCCGCCTCCCAGTTCTCTACACCTGGGATATGGATCGCTGATAGATGGCAAGAGTGAGTCTCTGCCCAGCGAATTATCTTGGAGACTTCTAATATCGCTAGGGAGCTCCTGGTCCCCCCTTGATGGTTGATGTAAGCCACAGTCGTGATGTTGTCCGACTGAAATCTGATAAACCTCAGGGTTGCTAACTGAGGCCAAGCTAGAAGAGCAATGAATATTGCTCTTAACTCCAGAATATTTATTGGGAGGAGTTTCTCCTCCTGAGTCCACGATCCCTGAGCCTTCAGGGAATTCCAGACTGCACCCCAACCTAGAAGGCTGGCATCTGTTGTTACAATTGTCCAATCTGGCCTGCGAAAGGTCATACCTTTGGACAGATGACCCGAGATAGCCACCAGAGAAGAGAATCTCTGGTCTCTTGATCCAGATTTAGCAGAGGGGACAAATCTGTGTAATCCCCATTCCACTGACTGAGCATGCATAATTGCAGCGGTCTGAGATGTAGGCGCGCAAATGGCACTATGTCCATCGCCGCTACCATTAAGCCGATCACTTCCATGCACTGAGCCACCGAAGGGCGCGGAATGTAGTGAAGAACACGGCAGGAATTTAGAAGCTTTGATAACCTGGACTCCGTCAGGTAAATTTTCATTTCTACAGAATCTATCAGAGTTCCTAGGAAGGAAACCCTTGTGAGGGGTGATAGAGAACTCTTTCCCTCGTTCACTTTCCACCCATGCGACCTCAGAAAGGCCAACACTATGTCCGTATGAGATTTGGCAATTTGGAAGTTTGACGCCTGTATCAGGATGTCGTCTAGATAAGGGGCCGCTGCTATGCCCCGTGGTCTTAGGACCGCCAGAAGAAACCCCAGAACCTTTGTAAAAATTCTTGGGGCTGTAGCTAACCCGAAGGGAAGAGCCACAAACTGGTAATGCCTGTCTAGAAAGGCAAACCTTAGGAACCGATGATGATCTTTGTGAATCGGTATGTGAAGGTAAGCATCCTTCAAATCCAATGTGGTCATGTACTGACCCTCCTGGATCATAGGTAGGATTGTCCAAATAGTTTCCATTTTGAACGATGGAACTCTGAGGAATTTGTTTAAGATCTTTAGATCCAAAATTGGTCTGAAAGTTCCCTCTTTTTTGGGAACCACAAACAGATTTGAATAAAATCCCTGTCCTTGTTCCATCTGTGGAACTGGATGGATCACTCCCATTATTAGGAGGTCTTGCACACAGAGTAATCTCGAAAGGTGAAATCTCCCTTGTGGGGGGAAGCTTTGAAGTCCAGAAGATATCCCTGAGATATGATCTCCAACGCCCAGGGATCCTGAACATCTGATTTGGCCCTGTCCTGAGGAAGGGTATGACCCTTACCTCCAGTAATGTCAGCAATAATTTCCTTCAAACCAGGCCCGAATAGGGTCTGCCCCTTGAAGGGAATGTTAAGTAATTTAGACTTTGAAGTCACGTCAGCTGACCAAGATTTAAGCCATAGCGCCCTACGCGCCTGGATGGCGAATCCAGAATTCTTAGCCGTTAGTTTAGTCAAATGAACAATGGCATCAGAAACAAAAGAATTAGCTAGCTTAAGTGTTCTAAGCTTTTCAAGTATTTCAGTCAATGGAGTAGCTGTCTGAAAGGCCTCTTCCAGAGACTCAAACCAGAACGCTGCAGCAGCAGTGACAGGAGCAATGCATGCAAGGGGCTGCAGGATGAAACCTTGTTGAATAAACATTTTCTTAAGGTAACCTTCTAATTTTTTATCCATTGGATCTGAAAAAGCACAACTGTCCTCGACAGGGATAGTGGTACACTTTGCTAAAGTAGAAACTGCTCCCTCCACCTTAGGGACCGTCTGCCATAAGTCCCGTGTGGTGGCGTCTATTGGAAACATTTTTCTAAAAATAGGAGGGGGGGGAAACGGCACACCAGGTCTGTCCCACTCCTTAGTAATAATTTCTGTAAACCTTTTAGGTATTGGAAAAACGTCAGTACACACCGGCACCGCGTAGTATTTATCCAGTCTACACAATTTCTCTGGCACTGCAATTGTGTCACAGTCATTCAGAGCAGCTAAAACTTCTCCAAGCAACACCGGGAGGTTCTCAAGCTTAAATTTAAAAGTAGACATATCTGAATCAGGTTTCCCCGAGTCAGAGACGTCACCCACAGACTGAAGCTCTTCCTCAGCTTCTGCATATTGTGACGCAGTATCAGACATGGGCCTTAAAACATCTGCGCGCTCTGTATTACGTCTAACCCCAGAGCTATCGCGCTTTCCTCTGAATTCAGGCAGTCTGGCTAATACCGCTGACAGGGTATTATCCATGATTGCCGCCATATCCTGCAAAGTAATCGCTATGGGCGTCTTTGATGTACTTGGCGTCATTTTAGCGTGAGTCCCTTGAGCGGGAGTCAAGGGGTCCGACACGTGGGGAGAGTTAGTCGGCATAACTTCCCCCTCGTCAGAATCCTCTGGTGATAATTCTTTTAAAGATAACAGCTGATCTTTATTGTTTAAAGTGAAATCAATGCATTTAGTACACATTCTCCTATGGGGTTCCACCATGGCTTTTAAACATAATGAACAAGGAGTTTCCTCTATGTCAGACATGTTTATACAGACTAGCAATGAGACTAGCAAGCTTGGACAACACTTTAAATCAAGTTAACAAGCAATATAAAAAACGTTACTGTGCCTTTAAGAGAAACATATTTTGCCAAAATTTGAAATAACAGTGAAAAAAGGCAGTTAAACTAACGAAATTTTTTACAGTGTATGTAACAAGTTAGCAGAGCATTGCACCCACTTGCAAATGGATAATTAACCCCTTAATACAAAAAACAGATTGTCAAAATGAAAAATATGTTTTTTAAACAGTCATAACAACTGCCACAGCTCCTACTTTTGAAGCCTTTTGAGCCCTTCAGATATGTCCTATAGCATTCAGGGGACTGCTGAGGGAAGCTGAATGTCACAGTTTGTAATTTTAACTGCACCAACTGTAACGTTTATACTATAACAGTGGAAAGCCTCAGGAAACTGTTTCTAGTCAAAAATAAAGCCAGCCATGTGGAAAAAACTAGGCCCCAATAAGTTTTATCACCAAAGCATATATAAAAACGATTAAACATGCCAGCAAACGTTTAATATATTGCACATTAATCAGAGTATATACCTCTGATAGCAAGCCTGATACTAGTCGCTATTAAATCACTGTATTTAGGATTTAACTTACATTAATCCGGTATCAGCAGCATTTTCTAGCAAATTCTATCCCTAGAAAAACTTAACTGCACATACCTTATTGCAGGATACCCTGCACGCCATTCTCCCTCTGAAGTTACCTCACTCCTCAGACATATGTGAGAACTGCAGTGGATCTTAGTTACTTCTGCTAAGATCATAGAAAAACGCAGACAGATTCTTCTTCTAAATGCTGGCTGAGATAAAATAGTACACTCCGGTATCATTTAAAAACAATAAACTTTCGATTGAAGAAAAAACTAACTATATTTTACCACTTTCCTCTAACTACCTCCAGCTATGTTGAGAGCTTGCAAGAGAATGACTAGATATGGCAGTTAGGGGAGGAGCTATATAGCAGCACTGCTGTGGGTGATCCTCTTGCAACTTCCTGTTGGGAAGGAGAATATCCCACAAGTAATGGATGATCCGTGGACTGGATACACCTAACAAGAGAAAAGGGGTTTGCCATTTGCATCGACTAGAGGTCCGAACTCTTTCAGTCTTTTTGTGGATTTAAATAAATTCATTAGAAAATTGACCATAAAAAGGCATTTTGAAAAAATACAAAAAGAAAGATCCACATATTTAAGTGAGATAGACATTGCTACACTAGATGATAGAGATCTGGAAGCCAACCTAGCTCTAGAAGAACTAGCAGCCACCAATTTAAACCAGGATAATGAGATAGAAAAAAATCACTTAAAGGGGAAATGCCATAATACTAACTTATGATGAACATATTCAATTTAAACCTCCCTCAACCTTTTTCCCTCTCCAATCTAGGGAGAACTTTATTCCGGTATTCACAAATATGGTTGAGGAAGATTTGAATAATCTTTGTAAGAACTATAAGATTAAGAAAGATAATCTTTCAACAAAGTATAAAATAACTCTGGAAGATCTGAATAATTATAATGAGATCATAATAAGGGATGCAGATAAGGGAGGTGTAATCATTATACAGAATAGAAGTGAATTTTTAGGGGAAGCAAATAGACTTCATTGTGACACCTCGACTTATATTAAACTAAACTCTGATCCAACTAATATATTTCTCACAAAATATAAATCACTTCTAGACACTGCTAAACATCATACTATCTTTAATGAAAACGAGTTGAAGTTTTTGTATCGTAGAACCCCAAAAATGGCAATATTTTACCACTTGTCAAAAATACATAAACACACATCATGACCCCCTAGAAGACCAATAGTGTCCGGAACAGGTTCTCTGACCACCAAGCTGTTTGAGTAAGTAGATAATTATCTACAACCCATTGTCCCTACTTTAAAATCATATATACGCGACACCCCTCATACCATAGATAAAATTTCTAGCATTGTGTTGGAGCCCCATTACAAATGGGTTACCCTTGATGTTAGCGCATTATTTACGAACACCCCACACACTTTGGGGTTGGAAGCCATAAAATGCTGGCTCAAGTTATTGTACATCTATCCCTCTTTTGTTTTTACTGGAATCCATATAATTTATTCTAGAAAGGAATTATTTCTGGTTTAACAATGAGTTCTATTTACAGGTTAGCGGAACAGCAATGCCAACAAAATTCGTCCCGAGCTATGCTAACCTGTTTATGGGATATTGGGAGGAGCATCATATTTGGAAGAATAATCTTTTTTCCAAATACATTGTAACATGGATAAGGTTTATCGATGATACTCTACTTATATGGAATGGTAATGACGCGTCTCTAAAAAGTTTTATCTCTTATATTATTAATGATTATAATTTGATGTTCACTGATAAAATTAGTGAACATTTTTTTTTAATTAGACCTGGTTCTATTTAATGAAAACGGGAAACATCTGCATGAAACTATATAAAAAGCCAATGGATAGTAACGGGTATTTAAACGCAAAAAGTTTGGCTGGATAAAAATATCCCATTTGGTCAGTTTCAACAAGTAAGGAGAAACTTTACCAAATGGGAAGATTTTGAAAAAGAGGCTATAATTTTGAAGGACAAATTCATCTCAAAGGGCTACAGGAAAAATGTTTTAGAGAACGCTTATGAAAAAGCAACCAATCTAGATAGGGACTCCCTATTAGACTGTGAGTCCAGAATTAATAGGGATAACAATAGCTTGCTTAGAACTAATAAGGAAAATATGAGCTCCATACAAGGTGTTACTAAGATCACCCCATATAACAAAGGAGCTAATGAAATTAGGAGAATCCTAACCAAACACTGGCACATCCTGAAAAAGGATGAGCTTTTAAAAGATATCACAGATATAGGACATAGGGTGATCTTTAGGAAAAATAGAAACTTTAAATCCATTTTGGCTCCCAGCAAAATATCAAGTAATCAAGCTAATATAAACTGGCTAGGAAAAAAGATCAAAGGACTTTTTTAAATGCAATCAGGCCAACTGCATATAATTATTGATAAGAAGAAGGACAGGAAAAGTGAAGCATATTGGGCACACTTGGTGGGGCCAAAACCAGTACTATATTGATTGTGTGTTGTGTCGTGTATTCATTAAAACTTAACTTTTATATCAATTATAATTAAAAAAGGAGTGGAAGTCTCCACCAGTGAGTATTTAATAAAAAAGACAAAAAATATTAAAATTGTGTCTCTCACATAGTCCGTTGGGTTTAGCAATAATTGTTGGCCTCTTTTAGGCACCTTACTCCTTAACTTTTAACTTCTTATTCTAACTAGTGTTAATCTAGCATAGCGACTATTAGCCTTTAATGATATTGACTCAAGCTGTATTTAGCCTCACCTTGTTGGAGCACACTGCTCAAATTTAGGCTATCGCTACAGACAGATTATTCTAGTGCCATCTGATTCTGATAAATCCTTTGTAAAAATATCACCAGTGCTTATTTTCTTCAGCGATATTGTAGCCTTAATTTAATTGACTCGGGCCACTTTAAGCCTTATAGCAGATTGTTTATAATTAGGCTATCGCTTTACATAAGCCTGTACAGTGTCACTTGACTCTGAACTACCTTAGAATCCTACGTTCCCCTGTACAAACTTACTTAAATTTACCAGGGTGAAACACCTCAAACAGCACAACTGAATATATGGTTAACTGGGGTAGGTTCAAAGTGGAAAAACACACAATAGATATATCGGACTAATAAAATAATGGAAAACTATTACTACTAGCAGAAAGAATTATTTTAAACATCCAAACCGTTGCTAATAGTATAATACTCAGATATATAGGTGTCTACTATAATTTTTTCCTAAACTTATCAGAATCAAGCAATCTGTGTACCAATCTGATTCACAGACACTCACAAACAATTTTGTATTTGCCAAAATAAGGCTTTTCATCAATATAATTGAATTTGATCACGCTGTGACATCACCATATCGCAATATAACCCCATTAGTGGTTGATAAGTAAAAATCGTCAATACACTTTTAATATATGAAATGAGGAAGTTTGAATGAAATAGACCTATGTGTTATATCTTTACAAATACAACTGATGGAAATGGCACTTATATTTCCCATCAATAGCATATAGTTAAGGATATTGATAGCTATTTGGTTTTAGCTACCCAAACCGGACAGTGTGATACAGACTGATCACTGTATCACACCTGAGAGGAGCTTTTGTGTACCGAGCATCACTCGGACACAATTTTAATATTTTTTGTCTTTTTTATTAAATACTCACTGGTGGAGACTTCCACTCCTTTTTTAATTATAATTGATATAAAAGTTAAGTTTTAATGAATACACGACACACCACACAATCAATATAGTACTGGTTTTGGCCCCACCAAGTGTGTCCAATATGCTTCACTTTTCCTGTCCTTCTTCTTATCAATAATTCTAATTATTTGGCATAAGGCACTACCTACTGTAAACACTCAGGTTTTGTTTCAATAGGTCTCAAGGGCCAAAACCCCAAATCCCCCCCTCTCTCCCTAGAGGTTATAGGGAATTCGTAATCAACTGCATATAATGTATCCATCACTATTCAGGAAATAAAGCAACTAAAAGTGTTACCGCTAATACAAATAATAAAACTGTGGAAATAAATTTTCTGGTAAATTGTAGAACAGATTTTGTAGTGTATCTACTTCAATGTGGGTGTTGCCTACAATATGTGGGCCGCACCACCCAACCTTATAAGAAACGCCTCTTGGAGCATATCACAAATATAAAAAACTGAAGAAAAATCAGATAACTTATCTGCTCATTACAAATATTACCAGAACAAAGATCCATCCTGCCTTAAAGGCACAATTATAGAATTAATTAAAATCAACCAAAATGAGGATAGGGAATTAGCTCTAAGAAAACAGGAGACCTTTTATGGAAACAAAGGTACCAAAAGATCTCAATAAGGATATCGATTTAACAGCCTTTTCATTATAAGTTTGCTATTGGCTGCTATATCTTATTTCTCTTCCCTTACTTTCCTTCATATTAGTTTCATTATTTTTCAACATATATACATTAGAGTAATATCTTGTATCTTTTACATGTTTAATTGTATTAGTTTAGATCTCTTATATTCTCATATGGGCTTATTTATTTATGATATATCTATTTATTATATATCTTTTGTTGCTGTTTTTTATTATCTATAGGTATCCCTCACTAGTATTTTCTATGTACTACATAGTCTTTGTACTATTAACTTATTCATATTTTTATGCACCATCTATATATTATTAATATTTTTTATAGATGCATTTTATATATTTTTACCTGGATTAATTAGATTAACTCAGTAAAATGTTGTCTTCTGATTAATTGTAATACTTACCAGATTCTCATGATAAGATAAAATATCTTTTTATAATATCGCTGTACATACCAACGTTTATCAACTGCTATTTTGAATGTTTTTTATATATATCAAAATATGTTTTAGTATATATCTATTTATTAATTGCATAATGTATTTGTATTTCTTAAAGTTTTATTTTTCCACTATTGATAATATCCTAATTAGGGGTATAATTTTATGTTCCAATTCAGACTTAACTATACTATAATTTTCTAGTATCAGCAGATGTGCATTCATATTTATACAAAGATGGTCAATTAAGGTGGTCTAATAATATTTTTTATCTAATATGCATCTTTAGCACCTGTGGTTTGCCTTTAGAATGAATTCAGAGCATATAGGAACGGCTAATAAATAATCCACCTTAAATTTTAGTGAATCTAGTATCCCGGTCACTTGATAATATCACGTGACGGTCCTACGAACAATCATACCCTCCGCTTTTGAACCAATCATGTCCTTTGCTTTACAGACCAGATTTTGAGCTGCGTCTATTTAAACTCAATATTACACATACTACATTTATCCCTCTGAGGAAGAAGGTTAACTTCAAAATGCACCAGGGACTGTGATACTTGTGTACCAAGTGAATGTCACTCCTGGACTGGTGTTAATATTCACTGTTCCGGTTTCCCCATCTTGACTTGTTTTTATCTACTACTTACCTCATATTGATTGAGGTCCTATTTATGAGTGCTTTAATACCTTGTTTTATTTGCATTTTAATAAATACGTACTTCACTATGTACCTGTGATACATTTGTTTCACATATACCACTTGCACTCTGAGAGGTGAGGATCTTGCTGGAAAGGTGATCTACCATACTACAGGAGTGGCACTTGTGACTGGATCCTCTGGATCCTTTGCCATCTTCTGGGATTATGTATAGGAGGCCTAAGTGAACTCGGCTCTATCCAGATATAGCGGCGACTTACCTCATATGGATTGAGGTTATTGGAAGTAAGTGTTTTGCTACTGGGGTTTTTACTCCACATTATTTTCCGTTTGGGAGTACCATACTTAACCACCGTCTTGCATTTTCATTCTTTTCTTGTGAAGTTTTGGGAACCTTTACACCACTTCTGTTTAACTGCTGCCCAGTATTTGTAATGGACTCCATGGGGTCGATTTATCATCGGTCTGTCCGACATGATGCGCTCAGCGGATCCTTCCTAACAGACATTGATGAATGCCGACAACATACACTGTCGGCATTTATCATTGCACAAGCAGTTCTTGTGAACTGCTTGTGCAATACCGCCCCCTGAAGATTCACAGCCAATTGGCCACTAGCAGGGAATGTCAATCAGCCACGATCGTATAGGATCAAAGGGATTGATGTCCGCAGCCTCAGAGCAGATGGACCAGTTATGGAACAGCGATCTTTAGACGACAGCTTCATAACTGCTGTTTCCAGTGAGCCTGAAGGCTCCCACGGAAACAGGGGCATCAAGCTCCATTCGAGCTTGATAATCCGGCCCCCATGTGTGTTTTTTACTGATTTATACTTTGTGTTTTTTATTTTCATTGCATCAAAGGCCCATTTTATTTATTTATGTGTTTATTTGATTATCAGAGTTGGTGTTAAAGACATAGGGGCTCGCCGGAAACAGCAGTTGTTAAGCAGCGGTCTAAAGAGGCTCCATAACTTGTCCACCTGCTCTGAGGCTGTGGACATTAATCCGCCCGATCCTATACGATTGGACTGATTGACACCCCTGCTAGCAAATCTGCAGGGGGCAGCATTGCACAAGCAGTTCAGAAGAACTGCTTGTGCAATGATAAATGCCAACATCCTATGCTGATAGATGGATGATAGATCTGTACATATCGTGATCTAGCCCATGGAGAGAAATCATCAGTTTATTTTACTGAACATATTTTTGTAAAATAAGCATCTCTCCTTCATATAAAGCATTTTAATGACCTAGCCTTAATGAGATAAACAGTTTCCAAGGTACAAATTGCCTTTAAAACAATTCCTTAGATGTAATTGCTAAAAAAATGGTCTAAGCCTGTGTCATACTCTGCAAGGGAGCAGGTTTAGGAGTTGGTTGCTGTTGTGCAGAGGTGTCAGGTTCTAGGGTTAAAGTTGTGTTTTGTCTGCGTGAGTCTTTCCTTTTTGGCATAATTAAACAGGTACAAGGTTTTAGGAAATAAAGGTGATGGTTTTATTGATAGGATAATTAGAAATGCAGAGATATGCAAATTAGATAAGGCAAAGTCTATAGGCTGTAGACTGGAACTCTGTAGTATCAGGCAGTAATGCAGATCTTTGTAATAACAGACAGGATACTTGCATATGCTGTAAACTGGAACTCTAGGCTTTAGACTGGAACCATATGGTGTAGATTGGAACTCTGTAGTAACAGGCAGGAATGCAGATCTTTGTAATAACAGACAGGATACTTGCACATGATGTAGACTGGAACTCTGTAATAACAGGCAGGAATGGAGATCTTTGTAAAAACAGACAGGATTGCAGATCTTTGTAAAAACAGGCAGGATACTTGCATATGCTGTAGACTGGACCTCTGTAATAACAGGCAGGAATGCAGATCTTTGTAATAACAGGCAGGATACTTGCATATGCTGTAGTCTGGAACTCTGTAATAACAGGCAGGAATGCAGGTCTTTGTAATAACAGGCAGGATACTTGCATATGCTGTAGACTGGAACTCTGTAGTAACAGGCAGGAATGCAGATCTTTGTAATAACAGACAGGTATGCTGTGAAGCAGTCCTTAGGAAATAACAGAGACCTAGCCAAGGTCAATTGCCAGGAAATCAGTCCAGAAACAAACACAGTGCCAATGGAATATCCAGAAGAGTAGTCACAAAATGAAGCAGAAATCAGGCACCAGGAAATCCAAACAAATCTGTATTTCACTCAGGAAACAAGACCAGAGGGTCTGTCAGAGTATAACACTCAATGTCAAGGCCCAGAACTGCAAGCAAACCTCCCAAATATAACAGGCTGCTGATTATATGATTTGTTTCAGCTGGTAAGCAGGTGGAGCCAGAGAGCCAAAGTTGCAGCAAACAGAAAAACCCAATATTCTTAGCCTGTGATCAAGCCATCTGGTGGCAAAGAGGTAAGACAACAGGCTGGGAAAGAACAGCAGCAGAAATAGAAACAGGTCCCAGGTTCAATTCTAGGCTGGATCATGACAGCCTGGTACCTCTTTTAACCCTTCTTCTAGGTTTAAGAAATTGTATCCTTTACCTGTAGCCAAGGATCCTTTAGATATGAAGCTTGAATCTTATCCAAGAAGGGCATATTTAAATACTGGCTATATTCTTAGACCTGTTTTATCTATGGCTGATGTTGCTGCTGCTTCTACTTTTTGATTGGACAGTTTAGCACAGCAGTTGTCTTCATATTCTGAATTATCTAACATTATTGTTTTATTTCAACATGCAAATCATTTTATTTGTGATGCTATATTTGATGTTAGGAAGATCAATTTCAAATCCATGTCTTTAGCCATTCTAACTAGAAGAGCTTTATGGCTTAAATCTTGGAATGCTGATATGGTGTATTAAACTAGATTATTATCTCTCTCTTTTCAAGGTAAAAATCTTTTTGGTTCAAAATTGGATTCTATTATCTCCACTGTTACTGGGGGTAAGGGAGTTTTTCTACCCCAAGACAAGAAATCTAAGTGTAAATTTAAAGCTCCCAATCGTTTTTGTTCCTTTTGTCAGAATAGAGAACAGAAAACCACTAAGGCCTCTGGCTCTAATTGGAGACCATCTCTGAATTGGAATAAATCCAAGCCTTATAAGAAACCAAATCCTGCCCCCAAACCTACATGAAGGTGTGCAGCCATGAAGCCAGCTCTTCTGGTAGGGGGAAGACTAAAGCTATTTCAAAGACTTTGGACAGACAGAATATAATTTCTCAGGGGCATTGAATAGGATTCAGAATAAGACCTCCTTTAGGAAGATTTTTTCCTACACATGTAACAAAAAACCTCTCTTATCTCTTCCCTTCAGTGGCTATGTGCATGGAAGTTTTAGGTCTCATGATTGCAGCATCGGACGTGATCCTTTTTGCTTGTTTTCATATGAGACCTCTACAGCTTTGCATGTTGCACTAATGGTGCAGGGATATACTCAGATATCACAACTGATATACTTAGATCCCAAAACTCAACTCTCTCTGACTTGGTGGTTAAACCATCACCTTATTGATCAAGTGGTCTCCTTTGTTTGTCCTACCTTGACTGTGATCACAACAGATGCAAGTCTCACAGGTTAGGGAGCGGTCTGGGGGTCTCTGACAGCACAAGGAGTTTGGAATCCTCGAGAGGTGAGGTTACCAATCAATATTAAAAATCTGTGCTATTTTCAGAGCTCTCCAGGCTTGGCCCCTATTAAAGAGAGAACCGTATATTTGGCTTCAAACAGACAATGTCATATGTCAATCATCAAGGGGGGGACTCGCAGTCCCCTAGCAATGAAGGAAGTGTCTCTAATACTTTCTTGGGCTGAATCCAACTCTTATCTAATTACTGCGATTCATATACCAGGTGTAGACAATTTGGAAGCAGATTATCTCAGCCGTCAGATTCTACATCTGGGGAGTGGTCTCTCCATCCAGATGTGTTCTATCAGATTATTCAGTTGTGGGGTCTTCCAGACATAGATCTGATGGTCTCTCGTCTAAACAAGAAACTTCCCAGATACCTCTCCAGGTCCAGGGATCCTCATGCGGAATTGATGAATGCTCTAGCAGTTCCATGGTTTTACCAACCTGCTTCCATTTTTTCACCTCTGGGAGTGATCTCAAAGATCATAATGGAACAATCGTATGTGTTTCTGATAGCACCAGCAT
The DNA here is from genome assembly GCF_027579735.1 of Bombina bombina. NCBI lineage: Eukaryota > Metazoa > Chordata > Amphibia > Anura > Bombinatoridae > Bombina > Bombina bombina. The sequence continues at coordinate 651,743,263 of NC_069502.1, read as the reverse complement.
GGCCTCACAGGTTCTGGAATGCGGATCTTGTCCAAATGTCCAGTTGTAAACCTTGGTCACTTCCTCTAAGACCAGACCTTCTGTCTCAAGGCCCGTTATTCCATCTGGATCTCAAATCTCTAAATTTGAAGGCATGGGAATTGAACGCTTAGTCCTTAGTCATAGAGGTTTCTTTGACTCTGTGATTAACACTATGATACAGACTTGTAAGCCAGTTTCAAGGAAAATATAACACAAGGTTTGGAAAACCTATATTTCATGGTGTTCCACTCATGATTATTCTTGGCATTCTTTTAGAATTATAGGATTCTACAGTTTCTTCAGGATGGTTTGGATAAAGGTTTATCTGTCAATACTTTGAATTGACAAATCTCTGTTCTTTCTGTTTTATTTCACAGAAATATTGCTAATCTTCCTGATGTTCACTGTTTCATACAGGCTTTGACTTCTATCAAACCTGTTATTAAATGTCTCTCCTCCTTGGAGTCTTAATTTGGTATTAAAGACTTTGCAGGCTCCTCCTTTTGAGCCTATGCATTCTTTGGACATTAAACTACTTTCTTGGAAAGTGTTATTTCTCTTGGCTATCTCTTCTGCTAGAGGAGTTTCTGAATTGTTTGCTCTCTCTTGTGAGTCTCATTATTTGATTTTCCATCAAGATCAAGCTGTTTTCAGGACTTTGTTTAAATTTTTGCCTAAAGTGAAATCTAACAACATCAATAGGGAAATTATTGTTCCTTCCTTGTGTCCTTACTCTAAGAATACTCTTGAAAGGTCTTTACATTCCTTGGATGAGGTAAGAGCTTTGAAATATTATGTTGAGGCTTCTAAATATTTCAGAAAGACTTCTAGTTTATTTGTTATTTTTTTCTGGTTCCAGAAAAGGTCAGAAAGCCTCTGCCATTTCTTTGGCATTTTGGTTGAAACTTCTCATTCACAAAGCTTATTTGGAGGCGGGGCAGTCTCCGCCTAAGAGAATTACAGCTCATTCTACAAGATCAGTTGCCACATCTTGGGCTTTCAAGAATGAAGCTTCAGTTGATCAAATCTGCAAATCAGCTACTTAGTCTTCTTTGCATACATTTACTAAATTTTACCATTTTTATATTTTTGCTTCTTCGGAAGCAGCTTTTGGTAGAAAGGTTCTTCAGGCAGCTGTCTCGTTTTGATTCTAGTGTCTATGATTAAAAATTTTTAATTTTTAAGAAAACTTAATTATTTTTTTGTATTTAATTTCTCAGTGGAAATAGCTGTTTCAATTTTATCCCTCCCTAGTGACTCATGTACTTTGTGGGTATTATATCCCATACATCACTAGCTCATGGACTCTTGCCCCCTATACGAAAGTAAACATAATTTATGTAAGAAATTACCTGATAAATTCATTTCTTTCATGGTGGCAAGAGTCCATGAGACTCACCCAATTTTTGGGGGGTTATGATTTTTTTATATAGAGCATTTTATTGATCCTGTTCCTCTTTTTTATGCTTTTACACCTCACTAACTTGGCTATACATTAAACTGAGGTATGAGTGAGGTGGGAGGTGTATTTATAGGCATTTGAGGTTTGGGAAACTTTGCCCCCTCCTTGTAGGAATGTATATCCCATAGGTCACTAGCTCATAGACTCTTGCCACCATGAAAGAAATAATTTATCATGTAAATTCTTACATAAATTATGTTTTATATATATATATATATATGTGTGTGTTTATATGTGTGTACATGTGTATTTATATGTGTATTTATGTATAAATTATGTGAACATTTATGTCATTGATATTTTTAGAAGGGTGCTACGAACCCCAATCATTATTGTAGTATTATCAGTTTTCAGTGGTGTGACTAGACAAAAATAATCAATAATAAAAAATGATAAGACATACTGTAAAATATATAGATATATGCTATGGATTATTTATAATATTTTACAGTATGTTTAATAAGTTTTTTTTTTTTTAAATTATGTAATATTTCAATAACGCACATTAAGATTACTAAGTTGTCATGTGCTCTAACCTGACTTTATTAAATAACAAAACACGATGTGAAGAACACAAATTTTACATTCCTATGATTTTTACATAGAAAATAATTTACTTTTTATTTTTGAATATATATTTCTTTATATATATATACTAATACTAAAGCCTGTGTACACGGGCCATTTTTTGCAGTACAGCGGTCCCACCCCTTGCTCTCTCCCCCTCTCTTTTGCTCTCTCTTCCCCCTCTCTTTTGCTTTCTCTCCCCCCTCTCTTTTGCTTTCTCTCCCCCCTCTCCTTTGCTCTCTCTCTCCCCTCTTTTGCTCTCTCTCTCCCCTCTTTTGCTCTCTCTCCCCTCTTTTGCTCTCTCTCTCTCCCCTCTTTGGCTCTCTCCCTCCTTTCTTTTGCTCTCTCTCCCCCCTCTTGTGTTCTCTCCCCCCTCTTTTGTTCTCTCCCCCTCTTTGGCTCTCTCCCCCCCTCTTTGGCTCTCCCCCCCCTCTTTGGCTTTCTCCCCCCCCCTCTTTGGCTCTCTCTCCCCCCTCTTTGGCTCTCTCTCCCCCCTCTTTGGCTCTCTCCCCTCTTTTGCTCTCTCTCCTCTTTGGCTCTCTCTCCTCTTTGGCTCTCTTTCCTCTTTGGCTCTCTCTCTCCCCCCTTTTTGGCTCTCCCACCCTTTGGCTCTCCCCCCCCCCTTGGCTTTCTCCCCCCCCTTTGGCTCTCCCCCCTTTGGCTCTCTCCCCCCCCTTTGGCTCTCTCCCCCCCCCTTTGGCTCTCTCCCCCCCTCTTTGGCTCTCTCCCCCCCTCTTTGGCTCTCTCCCCCCCCATCTTTGGCTCTCTCTCCCCCCTCTTTGGCTCTCTCTCCCCCCCTCTTTGGCTCTCTCCCCTCTTTTGCTCTCTTTCCTCTTTGGCTCTCTCTCCCCTTTGGCTCTCTTTCCTCTTTGGCTCTCTCTCTCCCCCCTCTTTGGCTCTCCTCCCCCCTTTGACTCTCCCCCCCCCCCTTTGGCTCTCCCCCCCCCTTTGGCTCTCTCCCCCTCTTTGGCTCTCTCCCCCCTCTTTGGCTCTCTCTCCCCCCTCTTTGGCTCCCCCCCTCTTTGGCTCTCCCCCCCCCCTCTTTGGCTCTCTCTCCCCCCTCTTTTGCTCTCTCTCCTCTTTTGCTCTCTCCCCTCTTTTGCTCTCTCTCCTCTTTGGCTCTTTCCCCTTTGGCTCTCTTTCCTCTTTGGCTCTCTCTCTCCCCCCTCTTTGGCTCTCCTCCCCCCTTTGTCTCTCTCCCCCCCCTTTGGCTCTCTCCCCCCCTTTGGCTCTCTCCCCCCTCTTTGGCTCTCTCCCCCCCTCTTTGGCTCTCTCCCCCCCTCTTTAGCTCTCTCTCCCCCCTCTTTGGCCCCCCTCTTTGGCTCCCCCCCCCCTCTTTGGCTCTCTCCCCCCCTCTTTGGCTGTCTCCCCCCGCCTCTTTGGCTCTCTCTCCCCCCTCTTTGGCTCTCTCCCCTCTTTTGCTCTCTCTCCTCTTTGGCTCTCTTTCCTCTTTGGCTCTCTCTCCTCTTTGGCTCTCTCTCCTCTTTGGCTCTCTCTCCCCCCCTCTTTGGCCCTTCTCCCCCCCTCTTTGGCCTTTCTCCCCCCCTCTCCTGCTCCCTCTCTGGCTCTGTCTTAATTGAAAGCCTTTGCCTCTCTGGCCACGCCCCCATCGCGGCACCCCTCCCTGCCACGCCCCATCACGGCGACACCCGTACGGCCACGTCCCTCGTCGCGCAGGCCACGCCCCTCACGATGCCCGGCCATGCCCCCATCACGACGCTCCCATCGGCCACACTCCCATGACACTCCGCTTCAACCTTGCTCTGTGCTGAGTGCTGAGTGTCAGAATCCAAACGGCCAGGTATGTTTATGTTTGCATCTGACAAACATACTTAGCCATTTATTATATAGGATATATGATACTGTTAATGTAAAATACATATCTATACAGGTATAGCAGCACGTTTGTGATATATATGCTGATATGCCCGTGCTCCAGGGTTTACATTGGAAAGACGGTGACAACCTTCCAGGAAGGCATGGCGAAACACTGTTGTGCCATACGTGAGGCACTCCGTATGGGAGAATCGGAACAACTGGTAGCACAGCACTGTAGCCAATTCAAACATGCTGTCTCAAGCCTGAAATCTATGCTTATAGATCATATAACCCCTATGCCTAGGGAGGGCAATCGAGGAAAATTATTGCTTCAGCTTGAGAGTAAATGGATTTACAGATTGGACACTTTAACACCTAAAAGTCTGAATACCTCCCTGGATTTTAGCACCTTCTACTAAGAGGGACAATAATTAAAGTGATCTATTCTCCCTGGTTATATCCTTATGGACTGAGATTCATATGGGTCTCACTGGGAATAGTAGTTTCTACAATAATCCTAAGAGGCAAGACGCACACTAAATGAGTTAAAAAAATGGTAGTTGAAAAATGGTAGCTATAGATTAAGGATACAAGATTGTATTATATTAGGTAGATTATTCAGCACACATTGATGGAATACGGGTTATATGTATATCTGATATGTCATATCTGATATGTCACATAGAGTATTTTTATCCTTATTATTTAAATTGGTAGAGATTGATGTTGGGGTACTGTTGCAGATAGGAGCTCAAGACTGTAGCATAAGATATCCAGATGGGACTAAGTAGTGGATTCTGAGTGATCCGACATCAGTGTTAGAGTCTCCATACATCTGCTTCAGCACAACAGCGGCGATCATGAAGTACTTGATGTGAGTGAATCAGCTGATATTGCCGTGTGTGTAATTGGGTTACCATGACAACGGGGGTATTGTGGTGAGGACGTCGCGCTCAGGGATGCGCTATGATGACATCAGACGCCCGATCCCGCTGGCGGCAATTCAGAAGCTGTTCATCGAGTATGATAAATATATAAGGGCACATTAGAAGTAAGTTTGTTAGGAGTTTTTAAGATATTTGTTGTAAATGTACTTTGTTGGCATTTGATAAAGGTGAAGGAAAGCACCGAAACGTCATGTCTTTTAATATGGATTAAATAAATTAATATATTTTATCAAAGACCATTGAGTGCCTGCATCATTGGATGAATTGTGGATTATTTCTGCAGTGCACCTTGGCAATAATTAATGATTTGGAATATATACAGGTATAAGTATATACAGATATATACAGAAAGAACATTATCCTGTAAGTGAAGAACATTCTAATGATAAATATGCACAGTACATATACTATAAAACAAAGACAGCCAGATTATGAGTTTTGCGTTGGCTCGCTAATTACTTGCAAGTTATTTCCACCGCTCAAATTCTTAGCGCTACTATTACAGGTTTCCAAAAAAAGGCTTGTGTGGGTGATATGGTTGCGTTGAGCTCCATACCGCACCAAATACAAGCGCTGCTTTGACATGCTCATGCACAATTTCCCCATAGACATCAATGGGGAGAGCCGGCTAAAAAAAGCATAACACCTGCAATTATGGAGCATAAAGCTCCGTAACGCAGCCCCATTGATGTCTATGGGGAAAAAAAAATTATGTTTAAACCTAACACCCTAACATAAACCCCACGTCTAATCACCCCTAATCTGCTGCTCCTAACATTGCCGCCACCTACATTACACTTATTAACCCCTAATCTGCCACTCCCAATGTCGCCACCACCTACATTACACTTATTAATCCCTAATCTGCCGCCCCCAACATCGCCGACACCTACATAAATTTATTAACCCCTAATCTGCCGCCCCACACGTCGCCACCGCCACCTACATAAATTTATTAACCCCTAATCTGCCGTCCCAATATTGCCGCCACCTACATAAATTTATTAACCCCTAATTTGCCGCCCCCAATGTTGCCGCCGCCACTATACTAAAGTTATTAACCCCTAAACCTCTGGCCTCCCACATCACTAACACTAAATAAATATATTAACCCCTAACGTAACCCTAAGTCTAACCCTAACGTAACCCTAACACCCCCTAACTTTAATATAATTAAAATAATTCTAAATAAAAATTACTATTAATAACTAACTAATTCCTATTTAAAACTAAATACTTACCTGTAAAATAAACCCTAAGCTAGCTACAATATAACTAATAGTTACATTGTAGCTATCTTAGGCCTAGATTTAGAGTTGGGCGGTAGTCGTCAAAACCAGCGTTAGAGGCTCCTAACGCTGGTTTTTACCGCCCGCTGGTATTTAGAGTCAGTCATGAAAGGGTCTAACGCTCACTTTGCATATCCTATCTTTTCAATGGGATCTTTCTAACGCCGGTATTTAGAGTCGTGGCTGAAGTGAGCGTTAGAAATCTAACGACAAAACTCCAGCCGCAGAAAAAAGTCAGTAGTTAAGAGCTTTCTGGGCTAACGCCAGTTTATAAAACTCTTAACTACTGTGCTCTAAAGTACACTAACACCCATAAACTACCAATGTACCCCTAAACCGAGGTCCCCCCACATCGCCGCCACTCTATTAAAAATTTGTAACCCCTAATCTGCCGACCACACACCGCTGCCACCTACGTTATCCCTATGAACCCCTAATCTGCTGCCCCTAACACCGCCGACCCCTATATTATATTTATTAACCCCTAATCTGCCGCCCCCAACGTCGCCGCCACCTACCTACAATTATTAACCCCAATCTGCCGACCGGAGCTCACCGCTACTATAATAAAGTTATTAACCCCTAATCCGCCTCACTCCCGCCTCAATAACCCTATAATAAATAGTATTAACCCCTAATCTGCCCTCCCTAACATCGCCGACACCTAACTTCAAGTATTAACCCCTAATCTGCCGACCGGAGCTCACCGCTACTCTAATAAATTTTTTAACCCCTAAAGCTAATTCTAACCCTAACCCTAACACCCCCCTAAATTAAATATAATTTTATTCTAACAAAATAAATTAACTCTTATTAAATAAATTATTCCTATTTAAATCTAAATACTTACCTGTAAAATAAAGCCTAATATAGCTACAATATAAATTATAATTATATTGTAGCTATTTTAGGATTAATATTTATTTTACAGGCAACTTTGTATTTATTTATTTTTTTTTATTTTTTTTTTATAATTTTTATTTTTGTTGAGAGAAACAAAGACAAACAACTGTTTTGCTCACAGAACAGAAAATTAACAAAACACAAGTTCTTCTGTAAATTACAACATGAAGGGTACAATTCTAGCGGCTAGATTTGGAGTTTGGCGGTAAAAGGGCTGTTAACGCTCCGCGGGTTTTTTTCTGGCCGCACCATAAATTTAACTCTGGTATCGAGAGTTCAAACAAATGCTGCGTTAGGCTCCAAAAAAGGAGCGTAGGGCATTTTTACCGCAAATGCAAATCGGAACAGCCAATAGAATGCGAGCTCAATCTGATTGGCTGATTGGATCAGCCAATCGGATTGAACTTGATTCTGATTGGCTGATTCCATCAGCCAATCAGAAAATTCCTACCTTAATTCCGATTGGCTGATAGAATCCTATCAGCCAATCGGAATTCGAGGGACGCCATCTTGGATGACGTCCCTTAAAGGAACCGTCATTCGTCGTCTAGTCGTCGGAAGAAGAGGATGGATCCGCGCTGGAGGTCTTCAAGATGGAGCCGGTCGTCATCGGATGGAAGAACATAGAAGATGCCGCTTGGAGAAGATGTTTGCCGGTCCGGATGTCCTCTTCTTGCCGGATAGGAGGAAGACTTTGGAGCACCGGATTATGGATCGCCAACCCCCGCTTGGGTTGGATGAAGATCTTGGAGCCAGGACGGATCGGTGATACCTGGATGGTGAAGACAAGGTAGGAAGATCTTCAGGGGATTAGTGTTAGGTTTATTTAAGGGGGTTTGGGTTAGATTAGGGGTATGTGGGTGGTGGGTTGTAATGTTGGGGGGGGGGGTATTGTATGTTTTTTTTTACAGGCAAAAGAGCTGAAATTCTTGGGGCATGCCCCGCAAAGGGCCCTGTTCAGGGCTGGTAAGGTAAAAGAGCTTGTAATTTTTGTATTTTAGAATAGGGTAGGGAATTTTTTATTTTGGGGGTCTTTGTTATTTTATTAGGGGGCTTAGAGTAGGTGTAATTAGTTTAAAATTGTTGTAATATTTTTCTTATGTTTGTAAATATTTTTTTATTTTCTGTAACTTAGTTCTTTTTTATTTTTTGTACTTTAGATAGTTTATTTAATTGTATTTATTTGTAGCAATTGTGTTTAATTAATTTATTGATAGTGTAGTGTTAGGTTAATTGTAGGTAATTGTAGGTAGTTTATTTAATTATTTTATTGATAGGGTAGTGTTAGGTTTAATTATATCTTAGGTTAGGATTTATTTTACAGGTAAGTATTTAGCTTTAAATAGGAATCATTTATTTAATAAGAGTTAATTTATTTCGTTAGATAAAAATTATATTTAACTTAGGGGGGTGTTAGTGTTAGGGTTAGACTTAGCTTTAGGGGTTAATACATTTATTAGAATAGCGGTGAGCTCCGGTCGGCAGATTAGGGGTTAATAATTGAAGGTAGGTGTCGGCGATGTTAGGGAGGGCAGATTAGGGGTTAATACTATTTATGATAGGGTTAGTGAGGCGGATTAGGGGTTAATAACTTTATTATAGTAGCGCTCAGGTCCGCTCGGCAGATTAGGGGTTAATAAGTGTAGGTAGGTGTCGGCGACGTTGTGGGGGGCAGATTAGGGGTTAATAAATATAACATAGGGGTCGGCGATGTTAGGGGCAGCAGATTAGGGGTACATAGGGATAACGTAGGTGGCGGCGATTTGCGGTCGGAAGATTAGGGGTTAATTATTTTAAGTAGCTTGCGGCGACGTTGTGGGGGGCAAGTTAGGGGTTAATAAATATAATATAGGGGTCGGCGGGGTTAGGGGCAGCAGATTAGGGGTACATAAGTATAACGTAGGTGGCGGTCGGCAGATTAGGGGTTAAAAATTTTAATCGAGTGGCGGCGATGTGGGGGGACCTCGGTTTAGGGGTACATAGGTAGTTTATGGGTGTTAGTGTACTTTAGGGTACAGTAGTTAAGAGCTTTATAAACCGGCGTTAGCCAGAAAGCTCTTAACTCCTGCTTTTTTCAGGCGGCTGGAATCTTGTCGTTAGAGCTCTAACGCTCACTGCAGAAACGACTCTAAATACCGGCGTTAGAAAGATCCCATTGAAAAGATAGGCTACGCAAATGGCGTAGGGGGATCTGCGGTATGGAAAAGTCGCGGCTGAAAAGTGAGCGTTAGACCCTTTAATCACTGACTCCAAATACCAGCGGGCGGCCAAAACCAGCGTTAGGAGCCTCTAACGCTGGTTTTGACGGCTACCGCCGAACTCCAAATCTAGGCCTAGGTGAGCAACTCTGACACTTCCCTCAAATTTTCTTGTTTTTTTCCCCCCAGTCCTCAGTTAAACAGTAGAGGACTCTCCAGGGCCATAACGAAACCATCTAAGTTGGGGGTTCTAACTGGAGATAGGTCCCTTATGGACCCATCTTCAACACTTACCCTCCTATGGCACACGGACCTCGGGTGGGTCCCAGAACAAATAATAAAACCCCGTAGGGTGCGGGAGGGCACATGTCTATCTAATTCAACATTCACAGTGGAAGGCTCAGTAACAAGTTACTGAACAGGGCAGAGACTACTCAACTCTGCCAAATTAACAGAGCTTGGCAAAGGGAAAGCAATCATAAATCAATATCATTATAGGTGGGTAGCTGCGCAAATCGTTTGTATACTATGCGAAGGTCTGAACACATACTAGTACTAAACATGTTAGGATTCGTGAGTCTATAGATATGCTCTAGGCGACCTAGGGCTGCTCTTGTCAAATAAAAATGGATAAATAAATAAAATAAAATAAATACATACTAAATCTAACTATAGCGGGCATCAGGGCATCCATGTTACTCTTCTTACCAATCCAAATGGGTCTGAACATCATTATATGGATATGGCAAACCTGCAGAACATTATATATAGTTATATATCGCTTAAACAATTGAATTGGTTAACATATAAGCATAAATATTTAGATTCTGCTGTAGCATGCACACCAGTATTCAAAGGCATGTTGTCTAACAAACAATAATTGAAACCCCACTAGTTAACCCTTCTATACAAGAAAGCTTTAGGGTATGGTAATAGGTAGATTATAGTAGATGAACAGGATACTTAAAACATAGGCAATTTCTTCAAGATAAATACAATCATGTAATAGATTATCAGACATAGAGTCTTCATTAATCTGGCGGCAAGATGAGGGGCACAGCACTGCGTCCAACCACACGGAAGTGAAAAATTAGTAAGAGAGCCTCAGTAGTAAGGCTACTGCGCAGTAAGCAGTGTAGTCAGGACCCCACTACCGTGCACCACACATCCTGAAATAAACTCTCAGACTCATCCTACTCCTGCTTTTGCTAAACCTATTGCATACAAGTCATCCAAATAAACCCCTGTGGATGGGGTTCTCATGCAGTTTTGTGCACTTAACAGTTCAGCGTGAATTGACTGATACGGTATGTCCAGTAGCCTTTTAGTCCCAGACATTCCTGGTCCCTTAAGTCTGCTTTGTCTTTTAAGCAACAGAGACCTCTTGTGCATAAGTCTCTTTGTGGACCTCCGGTGGTTCAGCTGCTGTAATGGTCGCTTTGTAGTTACGGTACTAGAGGGCCTCCGCGCTAGGGCGATCACTTCAGTGTGCGCTCGGCTGCTACTTAGCTCACTTTGAATAGGCCGCCTTTTCGCCGCAATCATTCTGTGAGGTAAGACTTCAGCTGTGGCATGGGAGGTTGCGCCTTCGGTATCGCAGTGCTTATCTAGATATGCTCTAGGCGACCTAGGGCTGCTCTTGTCAAATAAAAATGGATAAATAAATAAAATAAAATAAATACATACTAAATCTAACTATAGCGGGCATCAGGGCATCCATGTTACTCTTCTTACCAATCCAAATGGGTCTGAACATCATTATATGGATATGGCAAACCTGCAGAACATTATATATAGTTATATATCGCTTAAACAATTGAATTGGTTAACATATAAGCATAAATATTTAGATTCTGCTGTAGCATGCACACCAGTATTCAAAGGCATGTTGTCTAACAAACAATAATTGAAACCCCACTAGTTAACCCTTCTATACAAGAAAGCTTTAGGGTATGGTAATAGGTAGATTATAGTAGATGAACAGGATACTTAAAACATAGGCAATTTCTTCAAGATAAATACAATCATGTAATAGATTATCAGACATAGAGTCTTCATTAATCTGGCGGCAAGATGAGGGGCACAGCACTGCGTCCAACCACACGGAAGTGAAAAATTAGTAAGAGAGCCTCAGTAGTAAGGCTACTGCGCAGTAAGCAGTGTAGTCAGGACCCCACTACCGTGCACCACACATCCTGAAATAAACTCTCAGACTCATCCTACTCCTGCTTTTGCTAAACCTATTGCATACAAGTCATCCAAATAAACCCCTGTGGATGGGGTTCTCATGCAGTTTTGTGCACTTAACAGTTCAGCGTGAATTGACTGATACGGTATGTCCAGTAGCCTTTTAGTCCCAGACATTCCTGGTCCCTTAAGTCTGCTTTGTCTTTTAAGCAACAGAGACCTCTTGTGCATAAGTCTCTTTGTGGACCTCCGGTGGTTCAGCTGCTGTAATGGTCGCTTTGTAGTTACGGTACTAGAGGGCCTCCGCGCTAGGGCGATCACTTCAGTGTGCGCTCGGCTGCTACTTAGCTCACTTTGAATAGGCCGCCTTTTCGCCGCAATCATTCTGTGAGGTAAGACTTCAGCTGTGGCATGGGAGGTTGCGCCTTCGGTATCGCAGTGCTTATCTTGTAGTGGTTCCGTGTATCGCTGACCTTTAAGTATTAACTCGATGTGTTGCTCTAGCCTGTTGTAGTGAGACCGCAGTAGCTCCGCCAGTGCGTCCCACGTCAGGCTATAGGTCCGGGCCATAGTTAACCGATAGGCTTAGAAGGCGGTTCACGGCAGAGTGATAGCCAAGTATGCTCTCTGGGCTTCCCTTTTCGCTCTGTGCACGGCCCCTTAACCCAGGTAGCCGGGGGGGAGACGTCAGGCTCATGCGAGTAGGCCGCAGCCTTCTGAGTCTTAAGTTAGAAGGACTTTTAATGTGGCTAAAGATGTGCTCCTGTTACTCACCTTAAGCTCATGCTTCTTATAGGAGAGATCACCGCTGTAACTAAAGTCCATAGACAGTAAAATCAGCCCATCAAAAAAAATTTCTTAAGGAGCTGCAAATTGTGCGTCCTTCCATGATAGTTGCTTGGCCACGCCCTCCAACTTTGTATTTATTTTAACCAGGTACAATAGCTATTAAATAGTTAATAACTATTTAATAGTTACCTAGTTAAAATAATTACAAATTACCTGTAAAATAAATCCTAACCTAAGTTACAATTAAACCTAACACTACACTATCAATAAATAAATTAAATAAACTACCTACAATTATCTACAATTAAACCTAACACTACACTATCAATAAATAAATTAAATACAAATTAAATTAAATTAAATTAAATTCCGATCAGCCAATAGAATGCGAGCTCAATCTGATTGGCTGATTGGATCAGCCAATCGGATTAAACTTGAATATGATTGGCTGATTCCATCAGCCAATCAGAATTTTCCTACCTTAATTCCGATTGGCTGATAGAATCCTATCAGCCAATCGGAATTCGAGGGACGCCATCTTGGATGACGTCCCTTAAAGGAACCGTCATTCGTCGGGAAGTCGTCAGTGAAGATGGATGGATCCGTGCTGGAGGTCTTGAAGATCAGCCGGTCGTCATCGGATTGAAGAACATAGAAGATGCGGCTTGGATGAAGATGTTTGCCGGTCCGGATGTCCTCTTCTGCCCGCTTGGATCAAGACTTCAGCCGGAGGATGGACGTCAATCTTCAGCACCCGCTTGGGCTTGGATCAAAACATCGGAGGCTCTTCTGGATCGATCGGTGAACCTGGCATGGTGAAGATAAGGTAGGAAGATCTTAAGGGGCTTAGTGTTAGGTTTATTTAAGGGGGGTTTGGGTTAGATTAGGGGTATGTGGGTGGTGGGTTGTAATGTTGGGGGGGGTATTGTATGTTTTTTTTTACAGGCAAAAGAGCTGAATTATTTGGGGCATGCCCCGCAAATGGCCCTTTTCAGGGCTGGTAAGGTAAAAGAGCTTTGAACTTTTTTAATTTAGAATAGGGTAGGGCATTTTTTTATTTTGGGGGTCTTTGTTATTTTATTAGGGGGCTTAGAGTAGGTGTAATTAGCTTAAAATTGTTGTAATATTTTTCTAATGTTTGTAAATATTTTTTTATTTTTTGTAACTTAGTTATTTTTTATTTTTTGTACTTTAGTTAGTTTATTTAAATGTATTTATTTGTAGGTATTGTATTTAATTAATTTATTGATAGTGTAGTGTTAGGTTTAATTGTAGATAATTCTAGGTAGTTTATTTAATTTATTTATTGATAGTGTAGTGTTAGGTTTAATTGTAAATTAGGTTAGGATTTATTTTACGGGTAATTTGTAATTATTTTAACTAGGTAACTATTAAATAGTTATTAACTATTTAATGGCTATTGTACCTGGTTAAAATAAATACAAAGTTGCCTGTAAAATAAATATTAATCCTAAAATAGCTACAATATAATTATAATTTATATTGTAGCTATATTAGGGTTTATTTTACAGGTAAGTATTTAGATTTAAATAGGAATAATTTATTTAATAAGAGTTAATTTATTTCGTTAGAATAAAATTATATTTAACTTAGGGGGGTGTTAGGGTTAGGGTTAGAATTAGCTTTAGGGGTTAAAAAATTTATTAGAGTAGCGGTGAGCTCCCGTCGGCAGATTAGGGGTTAATACTTGAAGTTAGGTGTCGGCGATGTTAGGGAGGGCAGATTAGGGGTTAATACTATTTATTATAGGGTTATTGAGGCGGGAGTGAGGCGGATTAGGGGTTAATACATTTATTATAGTAGCGGCGAGATCCGGTCGGCAGATTAAGGGTTAATAATTGTAGGTAGGTGGAGGCGACGTTGGGGGCGGCAGATTAGGGGTTAATAAATATAATATAGGGGTCGGCATTGTTAGGGGCAGCAGATTAGGGGTACATAGGTATAATTTAGGTTGCGGCTGTGTACGGAGGGGCAGATTAGGGGTTAAAAATAATATGCAGGGGTCAGCAATAGCGGGGACGGCAGATTAGGGGTTAATAAGTGTAAGGTTAGGGGTGTTTAGACTCGGGGTACATGTTAGGGTGTTAGGTGCAGACTTAGGAAGTGTTTCCCCATAGAAAACAATGTAGCTGCGTTAGGAGCTGAAGGCTGCTTTTTTGCAGGTGTTAGGTTTTTTTTCAGCTCAAACAGCCCCATTGTTTCCTATGGGGGAATCGTGCACGAGCACGTTTTTGAAGCTGGCCACGTCCGTAAGCAAAGCTGGTATTTAGAGTTGCAGTGGCGGTAAATATGCTCTACGCTCCGTTTTTGGAGCCTAACGCAGCCCTTCTGTGAACTCTAAATACCAGCGGTATTTAAAAGGTGCGGGAGAAAAAAAGCCAGCGTAGCTAATGCACCCCTTTGGCCGCAGAACTCTAAATCTAGCCGTTAGGTTTTATTTTTATTTCACAGGTAAGTTTGTATTCATTTTAACTAGGTAGACTAGTTAATAAATAGTTATTAACTATTTACTAGCTACCTAGTTAAAATAAATACAAAGTTACCTGTAAAACAAAACCTAACCTGTGTTACACTAACACCTAACATTTTAGGGGGCGACACTTTTCTACTGCACACTTGAATATGTCTGCTTTGAAAAAAAAAATGTTTAAATGGGCGGATTACCGCCAATCAGTCACGTGACCGGCTTTTCACCGAGGTCACATGACGTTTTCAACCAGCCAGCTTCTGTGTGTTCTGCATGCCGGCGCCGGGAGATATCAGGAGGAGACCCATACTGTGATCAGTGGAGCCAAAAGACTGGAGCGGCTCAGCGGGCGACAACGAAGACAACAAACTGTCTTCAACTTAGGTAGGGCAAAGTCTCTTCCACAGAGTCATTTGTTGCACTTGCTTGCAATTTCAGAGCTATCATGGTAATGGTAGTTATAGACTGAGAGTCTGACGGTCAGACTTTCAGTCTCTCACTACTACTACCATGATAGCTCTGAAATTGCCGGGCCCGGCTTTTCACCCAGCCAGCATCTGTGTGTTCTGCATGTCGGCGCCGGGAGAGATCAGGAGGAGACCCATGTGATCAGTGGAGCGGCGGAGTAAGTGAGGACTGGAACGGCTCAGCGGGTCGACTACACTGTCTTTAACTTAGGTAGGGCACAGTCTCTTCCACAGTCACTCGTTGCACTTGCTTGCAATTTCAGAACTATCATGGTAATGGTAGTGAGAGACAGAGTCTGATGGTCAGACGCTAAGTCTCTCACTACTACTACCATGATAGCTCTGAAATTGCAAGCAAGAAGTGCAACGTTAGAAAAAAACAAACAATATTTGCACACTGTCACTGCCACAACATCAAAAAGGTGGCAAAATAATTAAAGCTTAATTTTATATACTACTTAGGAAAGTAATGAGTGCACAGAGTGTTGGATTTATGTCTTGGTTTTTTGTCTTGTGTGAGAGATGAGGGACTTGTTCCTGTGCATGTCCAATAAACATAGGGCTCTAATACTTCTGCTTCCCATAAAAGGAATGTAGATCCAAATGCTATAAAACTCCCCTCTTTGACCATGGTTGGTGTTAAAACTTATTTGGAAAGTTGATTTTTAATTTATGTGATATTGGCTGTTATAATTTCAGAAGTAACTGCTTGTTTGGATTTTGAGGTTCCAAAGCATGCTTTAGTAGTGACTCTACCTACAAGGAATACAGAGCAATGTATAGTAGTGACTCTACAGTGATTAGTTTTTAGTGCTTTTAATTAAGCCCTAGCTAGAACAAACTTAGATTTATGTTACAGGGTTGTTTAATAGATGAAATAAGGATTAAATAAAAGCACTTTCACTCTTTGCTCAGACAGGATGTTATAGGCTGTTGTTACAAAGATCTAACAACAGTACTACTAACAACCTGGATGTGTTTACTTTATACAGTATCACGATCTTAAACTATTACTGAATCTGTATGCTGTTGATTGTAATCCTATGACTTACAAAAAATACTCCCTGACCAAAAAATTATGGCCAAAAATGGTCTAAATCCAGGGGGGGGGGCTTGGGGGGGCAGCAGGATTCTGAGTGCCTAGGGCAGCAGAAAACCTTAATACGCCCCTGGCTGTTGGCATTTATAATTGCACAAGCATTCCTTGTGAAATGCTTCTGCGATGCTGCCACCTGCAGGGGATGTCAATAATCTTGATCGTATCTGATCAGGATGGTTGCTGTCCACAGCTTTAGAGGTGGTGGATGAGTTAAGGAGCAGCGGTCTTAAGACATCTGCTTCTTAACTTATGTTTCCAGCGAGCCTGAAGGCTTGCATGGAAACAGCTGCACTCACAGCTACATAAATCTACCCCTATTTGTGCTACTTTCGACAAGCGCAAAGAGCTGCATTATTATTATTGTGAGCAACAGTTAGAGTACCATTCGTAATCTAGCCCTGAGTGAGTCTTAAAAAATGACAAATACATTATTGGACAAAATGGACATACGATTGCTTAACCAATTTCATGCCAACAAAAGGTGCAGGAAGTGGGGTAAGGAAGTAATATAAGTTTGCTAATTAGCTCCTTTGTTTTTTTTTTTGTTTTTTTTAGCTCCTTTGGTTTTTATGATATACAGGAGGTCTGACCATTCTCATCCTCTGTCCAAACCTGCCATAGTATTAAGAATTGTTAAACCAAGCCTTAAGTTAGCATAGGGAGGTGGGAGACTAGGGGAAGCTCAAACATTTTCAATAAATTTGATTTAAGCTATTGAAATGTACAGTTGTTTGACTTCTGTGCCTCTGTGAGTTAGTCATTGACTAAAATTCAATCAGTAAATTTGTATGTTCTGTTAGTATTGAAATATTTTCTTTTAATTATTTGAATTCAGAATGTAAGGTTTTTGTTAAAATTAGTTCTATATATTTGATTTTCCCATGAAAATAATGGTAAGAAATCTCAATCCAATATTCAGCCAAAACAAATGCCCACTTCAACGAAATTCGGACAAATCGAAGACTGGTAAATATCTGAAATTAATCATTCCAACTAAACACATTTCCCCCCTATGCACATCTCTAGAAGTCCCCTTTTTGAATGTCTTTCGATCCCCTTTTTAAATATCTTTTGACAGGATTAGAATATAATAATATATAAGAAAACATTGTAAAAGTGTTTAAAAATAATTACCCCCCCCCCCCAGTTAAACCTCCACTCTTCTATATATAGAGCTTTGTGGCAGTATGTGTTACAATTTACTTGTATTATCAAATTTATTTTTTTCTATTTGTATCCTTTGTTGCAAACTATACCAAAGCTCAGGGACAGCAATGCACTACAGGTTGCTAGCTGTTGATAGGTGGCTACACACAGACGCCTTTTGCCATTGGCTCAGCTGGGTCGAATTAGTGCATTTCTACTCTGGAGCTGACATTTTGCAAGCAGCAGTGGAATAATAAAATTATAAAATTCTCTAATTAATTACATTAGATTTTTGAACTTAAAAGTCCCTTTAAGGTATAAATAGTAAGTGAATTACTTATATCCTACATTTATTAAAGGCCATAATAAAACATGTGGACTTCCTTTTTTGTTTCCTTGTATTGCTTGTGTTTTCAATAAATACAGCCAGGCATCTACAGATGGTAATATGAATTGCTGTGCAGGGCTGTTCCCACCATTCATGGCAAATTTAATAAATTTGTCATGAAAGGTGAAAATTGCAATTTTTCAATATAATGGTCTTCAGTGAATACACACAGCGTTATCACAAAATTTACTAAGAATAAAAACCTCACTGTTTTTTGTCAAATTCAGATAATCTTTCTGTATCCAGTTTTATTTACTATTGTGGATATTATTTTTCAGAGTTTGTACTATGACTTATTACAATGTAATATAAGAAGCTATTAATGTTTTTACTGTTCACAAAGTTAATTAAAACTCAGTAATTCTGTGTAAAATTTCCTTAGTTTACAAATTTCAAAAAAGTCATGATAAAAAATGTATTTGGGCAGTTTTAAAGGATCAAAGGAGTACTGCAGAAGTTCTGCAAATGTTTAAATACTCCCGATCGAAAGCAGATCACACAGATGTGTAGCACATTTTTACTACACAACATCTGCAATTATCTAGGTTTTGTCCACTAGGCATGACTCTCGAAAATCTCTTTGCAATAACAATTTTAAAAAATAATCTCCTCATTACTTAAGCAAATCCCTTTATTTATCAATATATATTTCTCAAGATACTTAGAAATCTATTAAATATGGTCATAATAATTGTTTAAATGATGAGAAACACATGCAACCTACCAAACCCTCTGACAAAATAATAAGTGCAAATTTTGCTGATTTCACTCTTAAGAGTCTAAACAAATTACAAGCTAATGTCTTTATTTGCTACTTTGATGATTAAGAAATGTGTTTGTAGCTCACGTTTTTTGTAAAAAATAATGCATTTTAGTTATTTAATTGAATAGAAATTGTTAAAGTAGTTCTACAGCAATAATTTATAACCTAGTAAGTCTACAGATAAACATCTAAAACCAGTCCACATGTACATATGCATACATTTGTTAATTCAGAAAAATGATCATACCATTAACCAACCTTATTCCATTAACCATCTCTGCTTCTACTCCATGTTTCGCTCAGCGTATGACAATATCACTTACTATTAAAAGAACCCAATTTCTAATGATCCCTATTCCAATGATTATTTAAATCTTCATCTAAATATCAAGCAATCACCAGTGTCTACTACCATGTCAAGAACAATGTCATGTAATCACCAGTGTCTACTCTACAACGTCAAGTACAATGTCAAGAAATAACCAGTGTCTACTATACAATGTCAACATAATCACCAATGTTTACAATACCATCAAGGATCCTTACAGAGCTATCATCTATTTCCTCTCATTCATCTATTCAGTATATGATTTAGAGAACCAAGTGGCACCTTATAATGCATTATAGCTACACCAAATATGCAGTACAATTATCATTCCCTTAATAGGTTTAGTGCCACACTGTCCACTACAAATGTGCAGGATAACTGTAAATAAGAATAATAAGGTTACCAATATAAAGAAGGTAATTTAGAAAGCATGGCAAAATAACATATAAGTAACCAGATTGGCAGTTCATGTATTACCAGTTCATGTAGCGTCTACATCTTGTAGTACTGTCAGTTCATATCCCAGAGACATCTATCTCTGAAGCTTGAGTGTCACCTTCTTTGTAATAGACCTCCACCATCACAGCAAAAACCTACCCATGCTGCCTAGCAGCACTAGCAGGAGGTCACTAGTAAAACCATATAGCATGAAACTCCAGCTTATTGAAGTCTTCAGTGTACTCAAGCTGAACAGTAAATATAAATATATCATATTCATGCTGCTATGATGGAATAACAAAGTTATCATCACAATCAGAACATTAAATTATTTAATAATAGCATTGTATATAAGTGTCACTAGTAAATAATGGCAGCTTCTAATAGTTAGTTTCTAAGACCAGAAGCAAGGACCTTCAGACCCCTGTTAATATATCACAGGTTCTTATAGTATATATGTACCCACCACCAACACATCAATATTAAACAAAGAACAGCTTCACAACAACTACATCTAACTGCAATCCTACCCCAAAACAATTAACTCAGCTTTTTCTCCTTTAACTTTACCCATTGCCTGGTCCAACTGTTACTACCCCTAACTGTAATCTGGGGGTTTTAGTTAAGCTATTAAAGTTTAAATGGAGTTGGGGGAAAGGGTCAGTCAGTAGGGTCTAAAATGATTGCATGGTTCAGACAGTCATTAGTCTTTATTGAGGGGCAGGGTCACATTTAGGGATTGCAGTGTTGGTTCAGGGTAACAATAGGGTTTATTGCGGTTGGTTAATTCAATTAGCAGAATCATCTATTTTTGATCATCCATATTGTGTGTTAGACCATAGAGTGAAGATACATGTTAATGGAATTGTAAGCTTTGGTGGAATTTTTATAAGCAGTAGATGTTTCAGTGCATTCATTTAGTGGGTATTCCTTTATTTTTATTTTATATATATATATATATATATATATATATATATACAACCATAGCTGTTTAAAATAACCTGCATATATTAAAAAAAAATGTTTTTTACCAAAAAATTAAATAATTACATCTTGTGAGATCCAATAAAACTATCAGATGGCTGCTGTATAAAATACCTAATGATTTTATTCATAAATATATCTGATGGAGTTTAATTTTGAGTTAGATTCTACAGTGGGAATAAAATAACAAAATTGCCCAATTTATTTAAACAGAAACAGTGTGTGCTAACAAAAGCAGCATTCAAACACTCAAAAGCTTATGTTTCTAAATATAAAAATCCACACACATAGGTCTGTTTTCATGCAGCCTTTCTAAACTCCTTAGAGTATTCCATCTCAATTGATGGGGATTTAAAGTAAATCATAAAATCTATAAGTCAATCCTAGCTTGTCCATTTCTTTTAGTTGTTTTTTACGCTTACTATAGAGTGATGCAAAAACAAATCGATACAAAGACTACTTGCTCAATCATTTAAAGTAAAAAAAACACAAAAAATAATCACTTTTACTTTAATAAAATTTAGGCAGAATCAATAACCCAACAAACACATGTCGATTACACCATTAATGTCCCTGCTCAAATCCCTTAAAAAGACATACACGCATATTTCTAAGTTTTTGGAGCACAAAATGTTAGCTGCACACGTCACTTTTTAGCATCACTGCAAACTATTTAAAGGCATCAGTCTACATACAGGCCCTTCAACCTCTTCAAAATCAGAATTTTGATTACATAAAAACATAGATATTGACGTAAGATAAGAGCCATAGGCCCAGCAAGTCTGCCCAATATTTCCTAAAAGTATTAACTTATCTAGTTCGTAGGATATCCTTATGCTTGTCCCAGGAATTTTTAAAGTCCCCCACACTGTTTGTCATTACTACTTCTTGTGGAACTTTATTCCATGAATCAATCACCCTTTCTGTAAAGAAGTGCTTCCTCAAATTACTCCTGAATACTACCCTTCAGCTTGAGATCATGACCCCTTGTTCTTGAATTTTCCTTTTTATTTAAAATACTCAATGGCTCAGTTTTACTTAGCCCTTTAATATAATTGAAAGTTGCTATCATGTCACCTCTTTCCCTTCTCTCCTCTAAGCTATACATATTTAGGTCATTGAGCTTCTCCTGGCACGCTTTATTTTTTAGACCATGTACCATTTTGGTAGCCCTCCTTTGTACAGATTCAAGTTGGTTTATATCCTTCTGAAGATATAGCCTCCGGAACTGCACACAATACTCAAGGCCTAACTAATGATCTGTAAAGTGGCATAAGAACCTTACTATTTCTGCTGCAAATACCTCTACCAATACATCCAAGCATTCTGCTGGCCTTACTTGCTGTAGTACTACATTGTTTACTTAACATTGTATTGTATTCAAGACTTTACATTTGTTTTTTGGATTGTAAAATCAGGACATTACCAAACAAGATAACAATATTGTGCTTTTTTTTGTGAGGTAAAGATTTAAAACTTCATAGGTATTAACAGCAGAAGCATGTTAGGAATGTGATCACTAGAGAAACACACTGACAATACCAGTCAAAGATCAGAAATTGTTATCTACCAAAAACAAGAGTAAGATTGTGATCACCACATAGGGGCCGATTTATCATTTGTCGGACGGACATGATCAGTTGTATGCTGTCGGCCTTTAACATTGCACAGGCAGTTCTGGTGAACTGCTTGTGCAATGCTGCCCCCTGCAGATTCACAGATAATCAGCCGCTAGCAGGGGGGTGTCAATCAACCCGATCGTATTCGATCGGGCGGATTGATGTCCGCAGCCTCAGAGGAGGCATACGAGTTAAGGAGCAGCGGTCTTAAGACCGCTGCTTCTTAACTCCTGTTTCTGGCGAGCCTGAAGTGAATTTCTTTACTATTTACTGCATCAGATTTAGCATGTTGACTTTTTTCTCCCTTTAACTGACATCTTTATTCTTGAATACACTTTCATTTTTAATTAATACATACATGAATTTTCTAATATACTGATTGGTAATACTAATGCTGATTTTTAGTAGTAAGATAAATATGGTGATAATTATTATACATGTGCATTAGTGATGTTTCGTGAAATCTTAAAATATCTTTTTATATAATGCTTATTTCACATTCTCTAAAAAGAAAAAAGTTGAGTTATTAATAATTATTATTTTCTAAAGGATAATATTTGTCATTTGCAGCTCAGGAACTTCTATTTTTGTATTCATATTACATGTCCAAAGTTCTTTTTTTATTGCTCGATCGATAGTCTAGGGCAGGATAACATATGCATGTTGAAGAATCCCTTTATAAAACAGACTTCTATGGGGGCGTGCAGTACAATTCATGTCAGATACTGCTTGAGTGCTAAGCTAATGGTGGGCAAATAATTTGCTCAAGTAGTTCTTCATTTACTTCTATGATATACTCTTTAATTTTATGAAATTTAAATATTAAACTACTTCACATATACATAAATATATACACATTTATGAATATGTGTGTGTATATATATATATTTATATTGGGACAAAAAGCAAGGCCTAGTAATAAATGAGAGGTAGGTAAGAGCAAGCCTTTTAAACAGCATTCCTTCTTTCAGTTAAAAACTCCAGGGAAAAGATTGTGTGTTTGAATTGTCCAATTTCTAAATTGTATTCTGGGTCCCTGGGGTTGGAATAATTAAAGAGAAGGGTGGGCCCTTATTCCAACAGCTATGACGCTGCCCAGGCTAGGTTTTTGTTTCAGCAGCTTGTTAGTCACAGGTGTGGATCATGGTTGCAGCCCCGAAAGTTTAAAAGGAAGTCTGACTTATGCCTATCAGACTGTTACCAAGTCAGGAGGGCTGGTGTGTTAAAATAGGACTTTGTTACTCTGGATGATTTGTAAAAAGGACTTTGTTGCTGTAAACAATTTGTACAAAGGACACTAAGAAGTGCTGTGAAATATTGTGATGTGCTGTAAAGAATAGACCCCCCATTAGGGATGGGCGAATGTGTTTATATTAGAATTTGAATGTTAGAACGAATGTTATTGTAGAAATTTGACTTACATAATAGAATGTTGATAAGAACGAATATTCTTAAAAATTCGATTTCTGAATGTTATTACAGTTTTCAAATGTCACATTCGAATTCAAATGTCACATTCGAATTCGAATGTCACATTCGAATTTGAATATCACTTTCGAATTTGAATATTACATTTATAAAACACAATTATAGACTAGAAACACTATTTCGAATTTGAAAGTCCCATTCGAATCGAATATCACATTCAAATTCAAATTTTACATTTATAAAACACAGTATTAGACTAGAAATACGACTTTGAATTTGAATGTCACATTCGAATCGAATATCACATTCGAATCGAATATCACATTCAAATCGAATATCACATTTGAATTGCATAACACAATTATTAAACACAGTTGTAAACTAGAAATACTATTTAGAATTTGAATGTCACATTCGAATGCTAATGTCACATTCAAATTCGAATATTACATTTAAAAAACACAGTATTAGACTAGAAATACTATTTCAAATTTGAATGTCCCATTCGAATTCGAATGTCACATTCAAATTCTAATATTACATTTAAAACATAGTATTAGACTAGAAATACTATTTCAAATTCGAATGTGACATTCGAATGTAGCATTCGAATTTGAATATTACATTTATTAAACAAAGTTGTAGACTAGAAATACTATCTTGAATTTGAATGTCCCATTCCAATTCGAATATTACATTTCGAAATTGAATGAATGCATAGCTAAACATTCTATTATTCTAACGAATATTTTTGAATTTTATTGAAAAATTTGAAAACGTAAATTCGAAAATAGAATGTTATATAAACATTTGAAACTCGATTCAAACGAACGAATGTATACAAATTTGTTTTAAATTTTGAATTTTTAGAAACATTCGCCCATCCCTACCCCCCACCCCCTTCAAATGTTAAACTGCTTGTTTTTCTGTTGCTGTTTCATTAAAACTCTTGAAAATAAAGTGGACTGTCCTGTTCTACATTTGTGCCATATAAAGCTGTGGTTTAAAGTATCTTCTGTTACTATATATATATATATATATAAACAATGAAATGGACTGCACTCTCAAACTGGACTAGGTACACAGCCCATGTCACTGCAAAACACACAGCCCCGGGTGTCACACACACAATACACCATTAACCACTTCCCAGCCCCAAAACTTGTCAAATACCATATCCCTTTTGATTCTGTCACAAAACATTTTTCATTATTAGACATTTGTCAAAAAATAACTAAAATCCTTAAATTTCATAGCATTTGCATGTGTTTTGTTATGTAAAACTAGCAAGAGATTATGGCTTACTTCTGCTCTCAAAAAACGCAACATTTTACAGAGGTATTTTGGATTGAGCCCAAGTGAAACATTTAACTTACTGCTTGTAATACGAACACAATGAGATTGCTAATGACGCATCCTGCATTATCATTAAAGTGTAGGGCTCACTAAACCATCCACTTTTAATACCAGATTGCACATTATTCTTTGTGTGTTGTTACGCAAAATATAACACATCCTCTGCTATGTGTTACACTCCACTTGTTACCTAGCCCATAATAAATGTAAAAAAAAAAAAAAACATCACCAAGACAACCTTATTACTATTTACCTTGTAAAAAGGTCATTATGCAGTTTATCTTTTAAGAGATATGAATCAGTGCTCCTTCAGTGATGTTAAATCAAAGTAAACATACAAAGAAACAGATTGTGTTAACAAACAGCTAACAACTTACATGTTTTCTTGCAAAATGAGTACTTAGAAATTCTTAGTTTAGCCCCTGGCTACCGCAAGATAAGTGGGTAGACATGTTGGGAACTTGGGTTGCTTTCTGCATCTTCTGAGCATGGACAGAGCCTGACTTCCTGACTCTCTAGTTTTCACTGACTAGTAAACCAGCTGATATTACTCTATAATATTTATGACATCAAGCTAGATATGCCTTCTTGTAGAGACTCCAGCTCCATTGTAAGGCTGTGACAGGAAGTAATGGACACTGCACAAATGGGGGGAAAATATTAACCGAAAGAAATAAAATAAAATCCTTTTAAATTGCTGAATAATACATATTGTAATAACTTATTTTAAGTATAAGACACTGCTTAGTGCCTTCTTTATAACAGCGATGAAACAGACTGCTTTATATCTCTTTAAGGGCTAGATTACTAGTGTAGCAATATTTATCGCTCCCGCTCGCTTGCTAACTCTGCTAGAAGTAAGCTTTTTGTGCAATGTGCACAAAAAGACAAACCTTGAATATCGCAACCGTGTTAACGTATTCCACCATAGACTTGAATTTATTGCGAAAAGTGGAAAATAAAACTAAAAACACCCAACAAGTCATGAAGACACGATCACGTTTTTTCTCAAGTGCGGTAACCCAACATGAAATATTAATATTTTATATTCCATTGTTCTTCATATAGAAGAACATTATCTATTTATTCTTAAATACACATTTATATATATATATATATATATATATATATATATATACTGTATATGTGATTATATATACAGTCATGGCCAAAAATATTGGCACCCCTGCATTTCTGTCAGATAATGCACCACTTCGCCCAGAAAATTGTTGCAATTACAAATGTTTAGGCATTCTCATGTTTATTTTATTTGTTTGTATTTGTATGACACAAAAAACTAGAGAAAAAAAAGTAAAATCTAACACTCTCCCCATGCAAAATTAAAAAAATGGACTGGACAAAATTATTGGCACCCTCAGTTTAATATTTGGTAGCACACCCCTTGGAAAAAATAGCTGAAATCAATTGCTTCCTGTAACTATCAATGAGTTTCTTACACATCTCTACTTGAATTTTGGACCACTCTTCTTTCGACAACTGCTCCAGGTTTCTCAGATTGGAAGGGTTCCTTTTCCCAACTGCTGTTTTGAGATCTCTCCACAGGTGCTCTATGGGATTCAGATCTGGACTCATTGGTGGCCAGTTCAGTACTCTCCAGCACTTTGTCTTAAACCATTTCTGGGGTCTTTTTGACATGTGCTTTGGGTCATTGTCCTGCTGTAAGACCAATGACCTTTGATGGAGACTCAACTTTTTGATTCTGGGCCCTACACTGCACCACAGAATTCTTTGGTAGTCTTCAGATTTCATAATGCCATGCACACAGTCAAGACATTCAGTGCCTGAAACAGCAAAGCAACCCCAAAACATCAGTGAACCTCTACCATGTTTGATTGTAGGGACTGTATTCTTTTCTTTAAAAGCCTCATTTCTTTTTCTGAAAACATTAGAATGATGGGCTTTACCAAAAAGCTGTAATTTTGTTTCGTCTGTCCACAGCACATTCTCCCAAAAGGATTTTGACTTCCTCAGGTAAGTTTTGACAAACTCCAATCTGGCTTTTTTATGTTTCTGTGTCAGCAGTGGGGTCCTCCTGGGTCTCCTGCCATAGCGTCCTTTTTCATTCAGATGGCGACGTATAGTGTGAGCTGACGCATTTGTACCCTATGCCTGAAGTTCAGCTTGAATTTGTCTGAAGGTGATCAAGGTTCTTTTTCCACCATTCGAACAATCTTTTGTTGCAATCTTTGATAAATTTTTCTCTTTCGTCCAAGTCCAGGGAGATCAGCTACAGTGCCGGGGGCTGTAAACTTCTTGACAATGTTGCGCACAGTGGACACAGGAACATTAAGATCTCTGGAGATGGACTTGTAACCTTGAGATTGTCCATGCTTTTCCACAATTTTTCTTCTCAAATCCTCAGACAATTATTTGCTGCTTTCTCTTCTCCATGCTCAGTGTGGCACACAGAGACACACAACAGAAAGGTTGAGTACATTTTTCACCATTTTTACTGGTTGCCAGTGTGATTTCTATATTGTTAGCACCTGTTAATTGATACAGGTGAGTTTAATTACAAATTACAGGAGCATCTTAAACTTGGAATGCAATTATTTCTTACAATTTTGAGAAGGTGCCAATCATTTTGTGGTATGTGTCAGATTTGACTTTTTTTTCTCCACTTGTTTGTGTCATACCAATACAAACAAAAGAAATAAACATGAGGAAGGATGCCTAAACATTTGTAATTGCAACAATTTTCTGGGCAAAGTGGTGCATTAGCTGACAGAAATGCAGGGGTGCCAATATTTTGGCCATGACTGTAGGTATATATAGGAATATCTATTTAAAAATACAAAGACCATATTCTCCATGTGAAGAACATTGGAATGTGAAATATTTAAAGCAAATACATAGTAAACCATTTTATTAAATATGAATATTGCATAAATATGATGTTTCATGTCTTCAGCTATTTGAATTCAAAGGGTTCCAATGTACTTATATATATATATGTGTATAGATGTATACATATGTATTTATGTGTTTATATTTATATATATATATATATATATATATATATATATATATATATGTAAATCCATACAGCGCTAGAAAAAAATAAGAGATAATGCAAAATGATCAGTTTCTCCAGTTTTACTATTTTTAGGTATGTTTTTGAGTAAAATTAGCATTTATATTTTGTTCTATAAACTACTGAAAGCATTTCTCCAAAATTCCAAATAAAAATATTGTTATTTAGAGCATTTATTTGCAGAAAATAGCAACTGGACAAAATAACAAAAAAAGGTGTTTTCAGACCTCGAATAATGCAAAGAAAACAAGTTCATATTCATTTTTAAACAACATAATACTAATGTTTTTACTTAGCAAGAGCTCAGAAATCAATATTTTGTTGAATAGCCCTGATTTTCAATTACAGCTTTTATGCGTCTTGGCATGCTCCCCACCAGTCTTTCACATTGCTGTTGGGTGACTTTATGCCACTCCTGGCTCAAAAATTCAAGCAACTCTGCTTTGTTTGATGGCTTGTGACATCCATCTTCCTCTTGATCCAATTACAGATGTTTTCAAGATCAGATCTGGAGATTGGCCTGGCCGTGACAGGGTCTTGATCTGGTGGTCCTCTATCCACACCTAGATTGACCAGGCTGTGTTGCATGGAGCATTGTCCTGCTTAAAAAACAATCCTCAGAGATGACGAACATTGTCAGAGCTGATGGAAGCTCACGCTATCCCAACGCACGTTAAATTTAATTGCGCTCAAGCTAACCAGTTTACTTTAAACCTGTAATATGCACGCTACTTCTGATTTACACAAAGAGCTGCAAGAAACTCTTTATCACTAGCACATAACTGTTAGCGAACCACTTGTAATCTAGCCCTAAATAGGAAAACTATTGTCAGTTGATGGGTTCCTTTTGTATCAGTTTCATAAGCATGTATTAAGTAAACATTTCAAAAGACTTTTGGTTGATACCATTTTATGCTGTGAAGAGGGCAAAAAAATGTATTATATTTCTTTAGCAGTTGGGCAAAATGGCATAGTTTAATTTTGCTTGGCCCCTCGATCTAGCCAAAGATTTTTAGGAAGTCTTTATATAAAACAGTCGACAAAAATAAAACTGTGAACTATTAAATCCTAACATGATTCTTGACCTGGAATAGTTGTAGGATCGTTTCATAGCTATGTATTTTATTACTCCAAACATAGAAACATGAATCCACCGCAGTGTGTCTTACTAATGTGTTACTAAAAAAAGTATTATACTAATATGGAATTTACAGTACAAAACATTTTAAAGAATTTTTGCTTCTTTTGATTCCATTACTTTTACAAACAGACAACATAACATAAACGTTGTTTGCTTTATACGTTCAAAATTTACCAATTTTATTTTTTAAGTAATACATATCTTTTCAGCAGATAAGAACCAACTTGATTATCTAGTTTGTATTTTTTTCAGAAGTATAAGATTAAAGGGATATAAAAGTAAAAAAATATTTGTTTTTTTTGTTAGAGCATTTTATATTTGCACTATTGCTTGTATATTGATTCTTGCAAAGGGATTAAACACATACTTAAAGTCCACTTCAGAACAACAATGCACTACTGGGAGCTAGCTGAATGCATCTGGTGAGTCAATGACAAGAGACAAATGTATGTAGCCAACAATTACCAGCTAGCTCCCAGTAGAGCAGGATATGTACATATTACTTTTCAACAAATGATAGAAAGAGAACAATAAAATTTGCAAATAGAAGTGAATTTAAAATGACATGCTGTATCTGAATCATCCAATTTCAATTCTGACTTTATTATCCCTTTAATTAATTCTCAGGACGAATATACCAAGGATCCTTGAGCTCCTCTATATTATCAGGGCCAGCCATAGCCATTGCGGGGCCCAAGGCAGGATGACAAAATGGGGCCCCCTGTCTCCTTGCCCCCAACCCCTCCCCCAATCCCGTCCCCAACACCGCCCCATCCCCAACTCTGCCGCCACAGTTTTTAAAATGAAAAAAATGGGAGAAGAACTATGTAAAGTGACAGTATACACCAATTTTCATATAAGTGCATGTAATAGACACTACTATAAAGAAGAATATGCACAGATACTGATACCTTTTCAAAACTTACTTAGAAGCTCTCAGTTTAGCTCTGTTGTTGAGGTTAGGCTGGGAAAGCAAGAGCAGGCAGCCCCCCTCCTGCATATGAAAAGACCCATTACATAACCTGGAGTCTGTAGACATCAGTATACATCTAAAACATTGGGGGTTGGTTAGGAGTCTGAAAATCAGCACAATGTTATTTAAAAATAAGCAAAACTACACATTTTTACAAAAACACTCCCAGATGGGCTATATAAATGGGTCATCTACAAAATATTTTTGCAAAGAAAAATCTAGTGTACAATGTCCCTTAGAGGTAATAAACAACCAAATCCACAAATGTGGAGAACTATACAAGTGTATAAATTGCAATAAACCATTTGTACTTCTGGAACACCAATATTTCTGTATATAATGAAGAATTATGCTGACAATTAGGGACAGTTGAGTAACACTGGGCCATATTTTTATGGTTTTTTTTTTATGATGATAACAATGACATTGCAGTAACGCAAAACCTTGCGACCCAAATAGACAGTTATACATACTATGATAGAGAGGCCATGAGAATTCCTTTATCAAAAAAGATGTAAAGATACAAATAAAGCTTATACAACTACAGCATATTAAATATCCCCTCTCCCTCACACACAGCCCCCTTCTGACACTCTCAGACCCCTTCTCTCCCTCACGTCACACACAGCCCCCTATCCAGTCCTATTTCCTAAGAAAGTAATTAATTTCTACACCCAGGACCAGACTGGGACCAAGGCAGAGCATCAGAAAAAGAGAGCAAGGGAGAGAAAGATAGAAAGAAAGAAAGAAGGAAAGAAAGAAAGAAAGAAAGAAAGAGAGAGAGAGAGAGAAAGAGAGAAAGAGAGAAAGAAAGAGAGAGAGAGAGAGAGAGAGAGAGAAAGAGAGAAAGAAAGAGAAAGAGAGATAAAGAGAGAAAGAGAGAAAGAAAGAAAGAAAGAAAGAAAGAAAGAGAAAGTGAGAGAAAGAAAAAAAAGTGAGAAAGAGAGAGAAAGAAAGAGAAAGTAAGAGAAAGAAAGAGTGAAAGAGAGAGAAAGAAAGAAAGAAAGAAATATAAAAAGAAAGAGAAAAAGAAAGAGAGGGGAAAAAAGAGAGAGATTGTGATATCCCCTCCCATTTTAGCCATTATGCCACCACATATAGGTATGGCCCATATTATAAAGCCCAAGTAAGGGAGCAAAAAATAAAATATACATGTCATGCACAAAATTTTTGTAGGAGCGCCCTAAAGCTGTCGCCTAGCCTTCCTCACACATATTGACATATACATATATACATACATATACTGTACATAAACACATACTGTGCATATACATACACACATTCTGTACATCTACATTTATGCAAACACATACATATATACATACACACATACTATACATACAGTATTTACCCACATACAGACATATATACAGTATGTACACACACTGTAAATATACATATATACACACACAAAACATGTATATAGGTGTGCAAAATACTTTAACATATTATTATACATGTGTTTTGTAAAAATGTTTTTAGCCCAAATTCTTCAGGACTAAAAGGTGTGCTATTTTTTTTAGCACTACACATATCTCACTACTTGTAAACATCTTTTTAATAAAACTTTCTATGAAATGATCTGCCATTACTATTTTATGCTAAAAACTCATGTTTAATTATGGCTGACAATGAAATACCAAACCTCCTAAACTAGAGGAATAAGGTTTTATAAACATCCGGTGTAACCCCTTGTCTGCCAGAGTAGTGTGAATCTTAGCTCCCCTCTAGTAGCCTAGATATTTTCATGATGTCAGATACAGAATGTTTTGGCTCTGTAGTTCTTACTGAAATACTATTTGAGAGTGGAGAACATATAGCATCAAAGCCCAATTATGTTTGCCCCTCCAGTGGCTTAATAGGGTTCTGGCAGGAGAGTACAATAATGGATCTGAATATCTGCTGGTTTCCATATATCAGTTGGACACCAGCATGTCTCCTGCTCATTAATGCCTTAAAGGGACACTCAGGTTTTATTAAATTTTTATGATTCAGATACAGCATGTAATTTTAAACAACTTTCCAAATTACTTCCATTAAAAAAAAATGTACACAGTCTTTTATACTTACACTTTTTTTGAGTCACCAGCTCCTACTGAGCATGTGTAAGAACTCAGACTATACGTATATGCATTTGTGATTGGCTGATTGCTATCACATGGTACAGGGTGAGTGGAAATATACATAACTTTAAAATGTGTTAGAAAAGAATCTACTACTCAATTGAAATTCAGAGTAAATGGTATTGTATTGTCTTGTTATCTTGCATTTGTTGACTTTGCAAATCTACTGTGTTTACTGGTCCTTTAAACAGGGGTAACAAATGCATTTAAAATGTAATAGCCAATAGGCATAATGAGGAGCAAGATACACTTTCCATGATCCAGATATGGCTGATTTGCCTTAAACAACAAGTTTGATTAATTGGTTTTTCAAATGCAATTCAACATTATACACATTTCTCTGTGAATTTTTAATAACCATGGGGTCGATCCGATAAAAATTGTCGCCCGCAAAAGCCGGCGACGCCAATATTTGCGCTGGTTTGGTATCCTATATACGGCGTAACCTAGAAGTTACGCCCGTATATTTCTGCCGTCGCCCGTAGTTTTTTGGGCTATAGGCAGGTATACCAAACCAGCGCAGTTTGGTATCCAATATGCAGCGTAAGGACTTACGTGGCGAAAATGGAGAAAACTTACTCCATTTTCACCTCGCCACAAAAAGCAGCTGTAAGAAGCCTTACGCTGACTATTGAAGCCCCGTAACTACCTAAACTAGCTAGAAAATAAACCTAACACCTAACGCATGCGCAATGTCTATCTACCTGTCACCCGCGATCTGCTAAATAAAACCTAACACCTAACGCATGCGCAATGTCTATCTACCTGTCAACCACGATCCCCCTCCGAAATCCCTAATAAAGTTATCAACCCCTAACACGCCGCTCCCGTACCCCGCCGCCATCTACATAAACTAACCCCCTACTGTGAGCCCCTAAAACCGCCGCCATCTACCTTATCTATCCCCTAATGTGAACCCCTTACACCGCTGTCATCTACCTTATCTATCCCCTAATCTGACCCCTTACACCGCCGCCACCTATATAAAAATTATTAACCCCTAATCTAATCCCCCTATACCGCCGCCAGCTATATTAATATTATTAACCCCTAATGTAAGCCCCTTACACCGCCGCCATCTCTATTAAAATGATTAACCCCTAATTTAATCTACCTACCCCGCCGCCAGCTATGTTATCTATATTAACCCTAAGTATATTATAGTTAATATAGGTATTACATTATATATATTAACTATATTAACCCTAATTATATTAGGGTTAATATAGTTAATATAGTTACTATAGTATTTATATTAACTATATTAACTCTATCTAACCCTAACACCCCTAACTAAATTTATATTAAATTAATCTAATTCATTTATAAACTAAAATATTCCTATTTAAATCTAAATACTTACCTATAAAATAAACCCTAAGATAGCTACAATATAATTAATAATTACATTGTAGCTATGTTAGGGTTAATATTTATTTTACAGGTAAATTGTTAATTATTTTAACTAGGTATAATAGCTATTAAATAGTTATTAACTATTTAATAGCTACCTAGTTAAAATAATTACCCAATTACCTGTAAAATAAATCCTAACCTAAGTTACAAATACACCTACACTATCAATAAATTAAATAAACTACAAACATCTATCTAAAAATACAATTAAATTAACTAAACTAAATTACAAAAAAAACAAACACTAAATTACAAAAAATAAAAAAAAATTACAAGATTTTTAAGCTAATTACACCTATTCTAAGCCCCCTAATAAAATAATAAAGCCCCCCAAAATAAAAAAAAATTCCCTGCCCTATTCTAAATTAAAAAAATTTCAAAGCTCTTTACCTTACCAGCCCTTAAAAGGGCCTTTTGTGGGGCATGCCCCAAAGAATTCAGCTCTTTTGCATTTAAAAACATATACAATACCCCCCCATTACAACCCACCACCCACATACCCCTATTCTAAAACCACCCAAACCCCCCTTAAAAAAGCCTAACACTACCCCCCTGAAGATCTCCCTACCTTGTCTTCACCACACCGGGCCGAACTCCTCATCCGATCCGGGCGATGTCTTGCTCCAAGCGGCAAAGAAGAATTCTTCCTCCGGCGATGTCTTCCTCCAAGCGGCAAAGAAGAATTCTTCCTCCGGCGATGTCTTCCTCCAAGCGGCAAAGAAGAATTCTTCCTCCGGCGACGTCTTCCTCCAAGCGGCAGCAAAGTCTTCATCCTTCCGGCGGCATCTTCAATCTTCTTTCTTCGCTCCGCCGCCGCGGAGCATCCATCCCGGCCAACGACTGAACGACGAATGAGGTACCTTTAAATGACGTCATCCAAGATGGCGTCCGCCGAATTCCGATTGGCTGATAGGATTCTATCAGCCAATCGGAATTAAGTTAGAAAAATCTGATTGGCTGATTGAATCAGCCAATCAGATTCAAGTTCAATCCGATTGGCTGATCCAATCAGCCAATCAGATTGAGCTCGCATTCTATTGGCTGATCGGAACAACCAATAGAATGCAAGCTCAATCTGATTGGCTGATTGGATCAGCCAATCGGATTGAACTTGAATCTGATTGGCTGATTCAATCAGCCAATCAGATTTTTCTAACTTAATTCCGATTGGCTGATAGAATCCTATCAGCCAATCGGAATTCGGCGGACGCCATCTTGGATGACGTCATTTAAAGGTACCTCATTCGTCGTTCAGTCGTCGGCCGGGATGGATGCTCCGCGGCGGCGGAGCGAAGAAAGAAGATTGAAGATGCCGCCGGAAGGATGAAGACTTTGCTGCCGCTTGAAGGAAGACGTCGCCGGAGGAAGAATTCTTCTTTGCCGCTTGGAGGAAGACATCGCCGGAGGAAGAATTCTTCTTTGTCGCTTGGAGGAAGACATCGCCGGAGGAAGAATTCTTCTTTGCCGCTTGGAGCAAGACATCGCCCGGATCGGATGAGGAGTTCGGCCCGGTGTGGTGAAGACAAGGTAGGGAGATCTTCAGGGGGGTAGTGTTAGGCTTTTTTAAGGGGGGTTTGGGTGGTTTTAGAATAGGGGTATGTGGGTGGTGGGTTGTAATGGGGGGGGTATTGTATATGTTTTTAAATGCAAAAGAGCTGAATTCTTTGGGGCATGCCCCACAAAAGGCCCTTTTAAGGGCTGGTAAGGTAAAGAGCTTTGAAATTTTTTTAATTTAGAATAGGGCAGGGAATTTTTTTTATTTTGGGGGGCTTTATTATTTTATTAGGGGGCTTAGAATAGGTGTAATTAGCTTAAAAATCTTGTAATTTTTTTTTATTTTTTGTAATTTAGTGGGGTTTTTTTTTTGTAATTTAGTTTAGTTAATTTAATTATATTGTAGCTATCTTAGGGTTTATTTTATAGGTAAGTATTTAGATTTAAATAGGAATATTTTAGTTTATAAATGAATTAGATTAATTTAATATAAATTTAGTTAGGGGTGTTAGGGTTAGATAGAGTTAATATAGTTAATATAAATACTATAGTAACTATATTAACCCTAATATAATTAGGGTTAATATAGTTAATATATATAATGTAATACCTATATTAACTATAATATACTTAGGGTTAATATAGATAACATAGCTGGTGGTGGGGTAGGTAGATTAAATTAGGGGTTAATCATTTTAATAGAGATGGCGGCGGTGTAAGGGGCTTACATTAGGGGTTAATAATATTAATATAGCTGGCGGCGGTATAGGGGGATTAGATTAGGGGTTAATAATTTTAATAGAGATGGCGGCAGTGTTAGGGGCTCACTTTAGGGGTTATAGATTTAATATAGCTGGCGGCGGGGTACGGGAGCGGCGGTTTAGGGGTTAATAACTTTATTAGGTTGCGGCGGGGTACGGGAGCGGCGGTTTAGGGGTTAATAACTTTTTTTATTGTTAGGCTAGTGAGGGGGGATAGCGGATAGAGGGTTAGACGTGTCGGGCTATGTTTAGGAGGCGTGTTAGACAGTGCGGGTGATTTAGACTTTAGTCAGGTTTTATAGGCGCCGGCAGTTTCTAACGTGGCGCAAGTCACTGGCGACTCCAAAAATCTGTACTTACGCAGATTTCTGGACATCGCTGGTTTGTGAGACTTGCGCCACTTTAGCAAGTGACGGCGCCGCATATTGGATGGCTCGAGTTGCGAGCTGAAACTGCGGGCGACGCGGGTTCCCTCGCTTGCGCCGCAAACTGCGATCTATATCGGATCGCGCCCCACGTGGTTATAAACTATTTAAAGAGCTAATGAAACTGACATTTCACTGCTGGCTCGGCTGCTGGTTCATCAAACTCCTCCCTCTTTCTTTCCGGTCATTTCCTGGTGCTGTGTGATAATAAGGAATGTGATCGGGGCTGAACTAGAGCGTGATGTGTACTGCACCGGCCCTGCATGCAAGGTGCTGATTGGAGAATTGTAAGTGTAATCCTCCAATCAATCAGATCATTACATGTGTGATAGCATCTCCTCTTCTGAAGTTCCTTCCGGGGCAAAAAAAATTCAGCAATTTATTTATTTTTTTAAATGGCATTGTGGCAAAAAAAATAAAATAAATAAAAAATGGCATTAAAACAAACACAATTCGCACCAGCGTGCGGGGCCCCCTGACTGGGGGGGCCCAAGGTGGCCGCATCGCTCGTCATACCCTAAGGCCGGCCTTGTATATTATTTGTACTTTTGATGGCTTCCTCTCTAAAAAAAAAGTGCTTTTGCATATTACACCTGAGTCTTCTGTTCTTAAATCAGGTCTTTACTGAGAAATATGAAGAAATAAAAATAGAGACAACCTTGACCTCAAGATAAGATGCTCCACAAGGGTAATAGAGTATTTATTAATTCCACATGCTTGGATGTGAGCCACGGAAGACTCACAGTTAGACTCTCATTCTATCAAGCAAGACTACTTTTCTATAGCAAAACAGGTATGAGAATATTCTACACTTACAGTCATTAACATTAAAGAGACATAAAAACCAAAAAACATTTATTTCATGATTCAGAAAGAGAATACAATTTTAAACAACTTTCCAAATTCCTTCTATTATCTAATGTGCTACATTCTCTTGATATAATTTGTTGAAAAGCATACCTAGGTAAGCTCATGAGCTGGGAGTTAGCTGCTGATAGTTTGCTGCATCTATCTATATCATTGGCTTACCAATATGTTCAGAAACCTCCCAGTAGTGCTTTGCTGCTCCTTCAATAAAGGATATCAAGAGACTGAAGCAACATTGATAATATAAGTAAATTGGAAAGTTGTTTAAAAGTATATGTCCTATCTGAATCACAAACAAAAATGTTTAGGTTTCATGTCCCTTTAACTGTATTTCAAGTGTGTTTCCAGGGTTTTAATTGTTTTAATTGCTTAATAGGTTCTGTCTGCAATTTTATAATTTTGTAAGAATCTATCCCAATGTGTCCAGAGACACAGAACAGTCCTTCTAAAACAAAGATTTGATTTCTGTTTACAAATGAAGTAAACTACTAACATATCTATTTTAAATCCAATTTAAACAATGCATTTTTATATTCTACCAATTTCTTATAATCGATGCAAGCACAGAGTAGTTACTAATTTCTTGTAATAAAAAACATATTGTCTAATTTGACTTCCTGGAGTTATTATTATATCCTATATGACTGCAACATACCGGTTTCCTGCTTTTGTAATTCAAAGTAGTTAGGGGATTGGACATGCTTCATTAAGCAATGCAAGCTACAAACAGTTATGTAGACAAATTGTCACATTAGAAACTAAAACATATCCCATGCGTGTGGTTTGTAATACTTCAGAAGTGATGTGTTTTGATTAGATATAAAGAATAACAACCATGTAGTATAATGGTTTCTTCTTTCTCATAATTTATCAAAATGAAGAGGGACTTTCTTTTACTGCAAACACTACAAAGATTGTGTTATATTGCGGCAACATGATCTGTTTAAAAATAATAATAATGAAAGAATTGCAGTTTTTGAACACAAAATGTCATTAACTTTCAAGTAGAAAAATGTTTTACACGTATTTAAGTTATCTTAGAGCTGGGTAACCCTTATTGTCATCCCAATTTACAATGAGTGGGTAGTTAGGAAATGTTGCTTCCCATATGTATCAATTTAAAATAAATATGAAGTTAAAATGACTGTTATGTGAAAATCCTGCTTTAGAGTAAAACTGCAAAGTTATATTAATTTGTACATTTAAAAAAATGACTACTTTGCAAAGTTACTTTATCATTATTTATTAAAACACAAGAAAAGTGAAAGTTTGTAAAGAATGATTACTCAGCCAATACCATATTAATTGAAATGTGTCAACTATGTCATTTATAATCATACGAATTATGTATTAATTGCAAACATTATATCACAGCAAATTGATAGTAAATCAGTTATATACAGCACAATTCATAATTGTTTACGCAGAGATGAAGATTAAGAAAACTATTAATATGTTCTAGATCAGGGGTGGGCAAGAGGTAGATCGCGATCTACCAGTGGACCGCGAGTGTTTTTTGAGGTGACCGCCTGGAAGATTTCAAAAGTCTGCATAATAAGAGAAATATTTCTCACACATCTAGATTATGAGTGAAGAGCCTCGTCACCGTAGATGTATGAGAAATGTTTCTCTTATGCAGAGTTTTGAAATTGTCTATGAGTCTATGACGGCGGTATGTGTACTTCAGCATGCGTGATGCGACTGTAGCGGAATTCGCTGCCCCAGCTTTGGTTACTGCCTGTCCCAAACTCCTACTTTTTGTCTCAAGAGCGGTCAGTCCATAGTACAAACTATTTATGCGCCAGGCTGAAATGCTGCTCGGTAACCCTGGGTTTGGCAGTTTCCAGGTCCTGCTCTGTCTGATATTCTACTGCTACTTTCTAGATCTGTCCTCCGTTACTTGTCACCAGGCTCTGCTGGGTGAATTGTCTGGTGTTGTTTTTTTTTCCAGGGTCTGTTACTCCCACTTAGGTTCTTTTACTTACTCTGTACCAGGCTTTGCTGCTGCTCTTTAATACTTTCTCTGACACTGATATTAGCTATACTTTGTGCTAGTTTCTGCAGCTTTCAGTCCCCAGAATTTGATGTCACCAAATTGTGCAGGTCAGTGCTGTTGCTGCTATACCAGTCTCTGGTTGCTGTGTAAGGTGGTACAGAGCCTGCAGGTCCTGTCGCTTTCACTGTCCCATCTATTTGCAATAGTCTTCAGAAGCGGATGAATTGAGAGCAGCCAACAGGACCTGCCCCCTAACAAACTTGACATGGCATCCAGCCAATAAAATGAATTTGTAGAATGAGTCTATCTATGATTGGCTAAGAATAGTTCATTGTCATTGTTGTACCTGAGCTGTGGGTTTTCCATGTGTTCCAGGCTTGACTACTCCGCTAGCCCTAGACTCGAGCCGTCTTGATTGTGCGGTACACTGATAAGGTTGCTTGATGGTCCCGGCGTGACATAAAGAGAGAGCTCTCACAGTAAGTAAAGAGCGCGGATGTATTTATTTTTAAAGAGCATGGCTGATTTTTAAAGCTGTATTATTTGTGGCAAAAATAACATTTTCAGCCAGCAGGTCCTATATGTGGCAAAAATAACATTTTCAGCCAGCGACTGGTGTGTTTTTTTTTAGTTAGGTGACCACTTCACTTGGAATAAAATTACAGGTAGCCCTTGCCTTACAAAAGTCTGCCCACCCCTGTTCTAGATTGTAAGTTCTTTGGAACTGGACTTGACTATTTATTTTTTAATATATATTTAGTCCACTTTTTGAGTGCTATAGTATATGACAGTGTATTAGAAATGAGCAAATGAATGAATACAATCTATCTATTTATCTTTATTTATTTATATATATATAACTACATAAAAAATGTGAATAATAATATATATGAATAATTTCGATATAAAGCTAGTGTTCAAGGAAATACACATGACATATTTTTTACATAGGTTAGGTCTACAGTTCTGAATCTTCCATAGTATTTCTAAAAAGTACCAAAAAAACTCTTCCAATCCTAATTAAATCACTTAAACATATTCTTGATTTTCTTTGCTGCTCCAGTAAACTATGCAAATACAAAAACAAAGAGTTATGACTTCATTATAATTTATTGGATGGCTGTGATTGGTGGCTTGTTTAAAACTGTAGACATTTTGTTTATTTTGCTTAGGGTTCTACATTTGCCAGTCTCATGTGCAATAACCATTTAAGTATTTTGAAATATATGGATATTTGCCAGAAATAAGGTTTAAGACAAATATTTACAGAGTTATTA
The DNA here is from genome assembly GCF_027579735.1 of Bombina bombina. NCBI lineage: Eukaryota > Metazoa > Chordata > Amphibia > Anura > Bombinatoridae > Bombina > Bombina bombina. The sequence goes on along the minus strand of NC_069502.1, from coordinate 651,703,050 downwards.
AAAGTTTGTTTAGAAACTGCTTCATTAAAACTCAATCTAAAATGCATATAAATTAACACTTTCCTGATCTGTTTTGCAATTTTAATGTCAGGATATGGGTAAATAACCATAATTATTCATTTTGCCCTACTTACAATGTATCATCAAGAAATGCATGTAATGATAGCAGGTAAGCAATTTAAAAAAATGTCACAGTATCAAATAGAATATAAAGATTTAGAATTAACTTTAAAAAGATGGGCGCCTTTCCAGCTTGACTTTTTTTGTTCTCAAGCCCATCAGTTAATTATCCACTTTTATGACATATCTAAATAGTCCACTCTCCATAACACAAATAAAAGAGAATGTCAGTAGCTCCTCATTGTAACACAAACACACACATTACACATTTACTTACACAGAGCTAATCCTCCTTGCAAAAATCTAATATGATACCTTTAATGGGTTTATATATTTGTTTCGCTTTCAATAAATTGTCAGTGTTAAATAATTGTACATAGCTATTTGCAGTATTCAGATTGTGACCAACTTTCAAAATCACTTTCATTATCTAAATGGGCACAGTCTTTTTAAATGTATGCTTTATGAGGCCCCTCCTACTGAGCATGTGCAAGAATTCATAGAACTTGGGCGAGATTACATATACGGTGCAGGCTTCAGCGCAAGCGCTGAAACCCGCGCCGCCCAGAATTTCACGCCGCACATCGGGGTATTACATATACAGCGCCATTAGATGCTAGACTGGCGTAAGTAGGACAAACTGGCAAACTTCAGAAATATGCGCAAATACACATTTCTGTCATCGCAAGTAACTTACGCCAGAATTATGTCTGCGTAAAGTGTCAATACAGAGTAGTTCTATGCAAATGAGGATAACACACATAAAAATGTGCCACGTAATTACGCTATTCAAAATCCCTATATAAACCCATGCGCAGCCGCCATTTTCTTGCATGTATTTGGATTGTTCGTTGAGCTACAACACACAGCCCAGTAGTGAAGGATTAGTGAGAGTCGAGAGAGAGGCGCAAACAGAAAAAATGTTCTAACACCTCACATATATTTTAATTTAATTTTACAGTATGATAGGCTGAGTGTTTGATTGTGATTGTGTATGACCAAACTGGGAGTGAATGGGAGTGTGTGTAGTGTGATTAGTGTGAGGATGACAGGGAGAGGTAGGGATGAGGAGAGGAGGGGAGATGAGTGGCAGGGAGAGTAGCGGCAGGGAGAGGAGTGGCAGGGAGAGGAGTATTGGAAAGGACAGGAGGAGAAGTGGGCCCCCCGTCAGGGAGTAAGTGGAGTGGGGATAGGGAGAGCCAGAAGGGATAATGGGAGGAGAGATGCCAGAGAGCCTCAAAGAGCAGGCACATCCAGGGAGAGGGACAGAGGGTGCACATGGGGACAGAAGGGGGGGGAGAGGATAGGGAGGAACCCACACTGCCAGGGACATCACAGGGAAGAAGCCAAGTGGCCATGGAGGATGAGAGGCTGAGATGTCCTAACTTCATATTTGACAAAAATGTTGCCCTAGTCCAAGCCATCATGGACAATTACAGTGACTTCTTTGGGCAGGAGAAGGACAAAAGCAGTGCCAAAAAAAAAGACTGTGTGGCTGGCGGAGAGGATGCCATCAACAGTGTGGCCCTGCAGAGGAGGACTGTAGAGGGCCTTAAAAAGAGGTGGAATGACTGTAAGAGGCGGATGAAAGAGAAGATGGGGCAGGAAGCTGTCCACCATAAGGGAACAGGCAGTGGGCCACCCCTGGAAATGGAATCCAACACCTGGCAGGAGATGATATGCAGGTCCCTGAGTATCACAGCAGTCCGTGGACTTCCAGGGGCTCGTGACTCAGGGGCTGCAACTACAGCATATCATGCTGGTGAGTAACATCCCACACACCTGTATTATATGTAGTTGCAATACAACATCCTTTAATATCACACATTCATGTACACAATGAGGAGCATGGTATTTGTAGTACTAACAAAAACAGCTACAATTATACTTGACATAACTGCTACACCTTACAATGCAATTCATGATGTGAGGTGGAATAGTGTAATACTAGCATGTCTCAGAGTAACACAGGCCACAAGCAACATGTAGAGTTTTCATTAAATGGACACTATAGCCATCCCAATACATTTAGCTCAATAACGCAGGTTCTGTACCTAGATCAGGCAAAGTTAAGTGTGTGACAATAGTGTCACTTAAAGAACACATTATTGCATCAATGATATGTACACATAAATATTGTATGAAACATATCCCTGTATACTGCTCATATTCAAATCCTTCATAGACCAACTCACAATGTGCACATGCATGTTATAGAGTTTGACATGTGAATCAGTATAGGCCCTAGCATGTATCAATGTACATTGTATGTCCACATGGACATATATCTGACTGTACTAATCCCTCTCATCTTTTAATCCTCCACAGAACCTCCTGTCACAAGGATACAAACAGCCATGCCACCACCACCACCACTACCAGTCTTTAGGCAACCACACAAACAGCATGCTCCCAGGAATGAGCATGGTTGGATGGCTTCAGTTGAGGACCCAGGAGTGATGCCACCGACATTGCCATATGACCCCTGGCAAGATTCCTGGCCAGAGGAATACCCTTCCTTTGGTTTTGAGGGGGAGTCAAGACAGCCACAAAGGGTCCATGTATTTACACCCCCTACAACACAATCTCATGTCAGTCATGGATATTACCTACAGACTATGTCACAAGATGTGCCAATTGTAGAGGCTGAGTGGTCACACACTGGTCATCAGTGGGACTACCAATCATCCATGAGAGCTCCACCATCCTCTTCCATGGGACGAGTTCCACCATCCTCTTCCATGGGACAAGCTCCATTATCCTCTTCCATGGGACGAGCTCCAATATCTGCAGATGGAAATACAGCAGAAACTACAGCTGCCCCTCAAGCAGCAGAAGCTACAGCTGAACCTGCCCTTCAAGCACCAGAAGCTACAGCTGCACCTGCCCCTCAAGCACCAGAAGATACAGCTGCACCTGCCCCTCAAGCATCAGAAGATAAAGCTGAACCTGCCCCTCAAGCACCAGAAAATACAGCTGAACCTGTCCCTCAAGCAACTGCCAGCCCTGTTGCTCAAGAGACTGTGGATGCATTGTATTCTCCCCTGGGTGAGGAATACATTGCACTCCAGAGGAGGCTCGTCACAAGCACTGAGAGCATACAAAGAGTCCAAGAGAGGTTCTTCAGGAGCCAAGACAGGTTATTCAGTGGCCAAGAGAGGTTACACAAATGTAGCATAGAGCTGCAGAGGAACATGGCAGCATCGTTAAGTGCAAGTGTTCAAAACCAGTCACAGATAATGCAAATTCTGTCTGATATGCAGATGCAGATGGACAATAGATGGAGAGAACAAAAAACAATTCTTGGGTGTGTTGGTTGAGCACTTTACACACCAGCACGACACTGCCTCCAGCCTACCATCTGTGGCCAGCACACCAGCAGAAACACCAGAATCTGCTAGAACAAGGAGAACAAGGCAATCCACTACAGGCACCTCAGCTCCCTCATCCAAGAAGGCAAAACATATTATTATAGTTCACCATAAACCTTGTCCTCTGAACTGGCAATAAAAACAGGTAATATTATCATGTTTATGACATATTCTTGTACTATAGCTCACATCTACATAGTTGTATATGAAGGGTACATATAGTAATATTCACTTGAGATGAGGTGTAAATCAATGTATCTCACATTCAATATAAATTGACACATGGGTATATATACTGATGTTACTGATAGGGTATGCATTGTCAGGTGTTTTAAGGCTGCAGGTGAGAGGTTGTGCTGTTTGTGATTGGTTTGACACAATTGCAAAGGAGGAATATTGATTATAATAATTAAGTGGGCAGCAAGGTTTAACCCCAGACCACTTTTCCATTTGTTGACCGTCTGGGACCAGGGCTATTTTTGAATTTCTGCTGTGTTTGTGTTTAGCTGTAATTTTCCTCTTACTCATTTACTGTACCCACACATATTATATGCCATGTTCTTGCCATTAAATGGACTTTCTAAATATACCATTATTTTCATCATATCTTATAATTTACTTTAAAAAAAATATATAAAATATGATGAAAAAATGGAAACAAACACACTTTTTCTAACCTTGACCCCCAATATCTGTTACACATCTACAACCACCAAAAAACACCCATGCTAAATACTTTCTAAAGTTTGTCCTGAGTTTAGAAATACCCAATGTTTACATGTTCTTTGCTTTTTTGTAAAGTATAGGGCAATAAATACAAATAGCACTTTGCTATTTCCAAAAACCATTTATTTTTTTTCAAAATTAGCAATAGTTACATTGAAACACTGATATCTTTCAGGAATCCCTGAATATCCCTTGACATGTATATATATTTTCTTCTTAAATGTAAAGAGTCCACAGCTGCATTCATTACAGGAGGCAAAGATACCCTAGCTAAAGGCTTAAATACTCCTCCCATTCCCCTCATCCCCTAGTCATTCTTTGCCTTTCGTCCCAGGAGGTTTGCAGAGAAGTGTCAGAATTTTAAATTTTTGTTTTTTGTCTTTAATGGAGGGTAGTACTCTTCGGCATGGGACAGGAGTTTTAAGTAGTCCTGTCAGTCTCTCAGTTAGGGTTTGGATGAAAGTCCGGAGATGCAGGCAGAGTCTTTCTGCGAAACCATCCCAACTCATATTAACAGCTCCTCAAGCAATCAGCGTTGTCGAACTTCGCTCTGCTGCCTGCTTTCTTCTCTCAAGTCCATGGCGGAGGCAATGCCACTATTTGTCACACTTGAAAGGCCGTGTTCCTGTTCCACAGTGTAGATTCCGGTAAGATTGTTTAATTTTACTTTATCATCAATATACTGTAATGTGAATGTTTTCCCGAGAGGCTACAACACCTTGCGGGTCTAACTATAGGACATAAGGGTCTCAGTGAGTCTCTGTTAGTATCTTTGAATCGAGGGTTAATATCTCCTGAGGGGGGTTATTGAACAGGGGGGTTTATAATCATGTTTGTTAAGTGATTCAACTTGCTTATGTGTGATGTTTATGGGCTTATGGATGGAACTTTGAGGCCTTTGGAAGTGACGCAGCCTTTTGGTTGGGCATGCTTTTTTGGACTGTACGGTTCACCTTGTGTTCAGGCGTGGTTATGTTTCCGTTCCCCATTTCCACATTCCCGACCATGTGGCGAAGTAGATATTCTAGTCCGCAGGGGTCTGGTCATTGGAGGTGGTGAGTGCCCCACCCATCGTGGGTGTCAGGTGCCGTTTTTCTTTTACTACTTTAGTCCATATTGATATTTCCTCTATCCAGACTATGCTAATTTCAGATTCAGTTATGGAGGATTCTGATACAGAGACTATTTTCAGATTCTGTGTCCGGTGACCACTCCGGATTGGCCTCGTTGACACATGTCAACAAGTTTTGTTCCGTATGCCATCTAAGAACGCCTGGTTCCTCTGGCTCAGGGAATCAGGGGACTGCTGAGCCATCCGCCTCGGGGGTCCCAGTCCTCTAAGAGGCGAGTTCCCTACCAATTCATACTTTACACATGCAGGTAACTCAGTTTATGGTTCCTCCATGTGGGTTGGTGTGTTCCCCCTGGAGGTTGCAGCACGTTTTTGCTTCCAGATAATGTTGGCGATGGTCCGTCTGCAGAGTCCAGATGTTTATTTGAGATTGTGCTTGTTCCTTATTGTCCCGGGCCTTTCACCTTGGGTTGGGCCTCTACAGTTCCCCGTGGGTGTAACTGTTCCTGAGTGTTGTGCCTTTCGTTACAGGATTGCGCGCCTTAGTGTGTTGCTCAGACATCTTTTTCAGTTATTTAATGACCCTATCGTTAACAGATATGGGAAATTTCAGTCTGATAATTCGAATGGTGCACCTCATTAGACATGTGGGGTTATCTCCTGTTTGTCATTTGTTTGAGATCTTTCCCAGTTTTTGGCCGGTCCTGCGGGTAGGCCTGTGTCTTTTGGGCGTTAACCTTCGGGTTGCCTTATATTTTATTTTGTATCCGATGGGATGTCTTTTATTTGTTTTTGTTTCCTTTCCATCTGGGATCTATACTCTTTGTTTGGACATGTAGTCCTATGTTTAATAATGTCTGTTTTCTTATGCAGCTTGCCGGTTAGGACCCTGGGTACAGGCTGGTCCTGTCGGTTCGTTCTGTTTGTGGCTGTTCAGACATGTGGTGCTGTTTCTGCTGGACTGGTTCAGTAGTAGTGCTGAGTACTCAGGTTATCATTGTTTTTCATGTTCAGCTAAGCATTCGAGAGGACCTGTGGGTTCACGAGGTGGGGAAGGATTGTTTCAGTCCTTATAGCCTTCATTCATAGATGACCAGGCAGGGGAGTATTCCGCTGCGTAACTCTATCTGACATCTGATTTTATCAGAACCTAGAGTTCCTCCTCCATGTGGGGGAGGGTTGGCGGGCTAAGCGCACTGTTACCACTGTTTGAGTGGTTTGGTCTTCAGTTTTAGGCTTCTGGATGGTCATATTGGGGCTTGATCCAACAGCTTGTATGGATACCTGTCCAGTATGCAGAAGGTTTTGAATTTTGAAACCTGTTGCAGCTCTTGACACCTTAAAGGGGTGCGTGTAAGCTGTTTCTAGTGTATCTAGATGTAGCTCTTACTCTTGGCCGTGTCTGGTCTGACTGAGTTATGAGACCTTTGAGTCTTCTTCCATTGTCTCTGGGTGAGTTAGATCTCCTTTGGGGATCTGTGTTCTGGATGTTGGTTGATCCCTGTAGGGACTTGTTTAGCTCAGGGTTTCCTGGAGCTGGGAAGGCTTAGCTCCTTTCTCTTCCCTGTGTCCTCTGCCTGTGTGGAGGTGATGGGGAGACTAACCTTGCTAGTAGGGTTTTGGGGACTTTGAGGTATCCTTTCTGTTGTCCTGAGGCCTTGTGAAGTCCCTTCATTATGACTTCTAGCCTTGCTCCTTGGAGAGTTGAACTTTAGCTAGGGGTTGTTTCTTCCTTTGGTCGGGGCTTTCAAATTCTCTTCACTGTCCGGATTCTCTGGATATGCTTCCATTCCCTTTGTCTGTTTTTTTGGCCAGTTGGGGTGTTTAGTTCCAGGGTATAGTTGCCTAAACTATTAGGTGCCCGGACCTGTTTCTCTCCCTGAGACTTCCTCTTTCTGGGGCCTTGCTCCTGTCCCAGTTTTGGGTTGTTTTGGATCTCAGGGATGGTCGAGGTGTTCCACGATAGTGGGAACTGGGGCTATGTCTTTGCTCCATCTACCTGACCGGGTCAGGGTTGGCCTGGTTTTTTTGAGTATTTATTACTCTTTACAACAGAGAACCCATGTCATCTAGGGGTTAGCTGTGTGGCTTGCGCCTCAAGAGTTGTGGGTTTATAGGGTTGCATTCCACTGTTAGTTTGCCAGTGTACCCATGGATTCTCTGCTCTGCAGGCAAATGGGTTGGCTGTCCCTCTATTTGGCGAGCTACTTGTAAGGCAGTCCTTTCTTCCCGTTTAGCCGGTGACTTCGGGCCTTGTGGAGACAGTTATTTCCCTTCCGGCCTCTTCCCTTTTTCTTTAGGGGATATTCTCCTCTTAGGGAGATGGACTCCTTACTTGGGGCTTCTCCGGGTTGGGAAGTGGAAGGTGGAATTGATTCCACCTGGAGTCTTGCTTGTTCCAAGTCAGACTGTGGGGCCTTGTTTTGATAGATCCTTAGGTCTATGGCCTTGTCTGTTTTCAGAGTCGGGTTGTATTTGTACTCTGGGGGGATGGCTCTGCCATATTTACGCTTATTCCTGTACTAGTTTCGGGATTCTTTGTACCCTTGTATTGGATCCTTGTGGCTGGGATGGCCCAGATAGGTCTGCAGGTCAGGATGCTTGAGCAGTCTAAGGGTCGCAGTATCATCTGGATGTGTGAGCTTGTTGAGTCTATTCTGATAGCTCAGTCTGCTAGGAGATGTTTAATCCTGCTTCTTGCTCCTTTGACAGGAGACTGTTTACACTTCCTTCGGGTTCTGAGGGTATACTCTCCTTCTCAGGGGGCATTGATGGAGGCTTTGTGTTCCACCTTTTAGCGACCTGTGAGTAGGTCTGGCGGCTTAGGTTGCCTGGAGCGTGCCCTATGTTGAGGGGCTGTTTTATGGGGTCTGTTTCTTGATGACTGCTTCTTCTTCTTCCTTGCAAGCTTCCTTTGTGTCGTCCTGTTATGGACTCTGTGTTTTCAGACTTGGGATTTTTGCTTGGGTCTATTACACACTTTTTCATGGTTGAATACTTGGGTATTCTATGGGCAGGCGCTGGGAGGACTTTGCCTCTTTAGTTGCTTGCAGGATTTTGGGGAGACGTCTTTTCTGTCTCCGTGACCCGGTATTATCCCATGTTTCGCTTGGTATAGGAGTGGTGGCCTTGTTCCCTGTTTGGGTTATTTGGGTCTCTGTGAGCTGGGCCCACTCTTGGAGGTGCTGTTTTTTGTATTAAGGGTCCTTTGGTTTCCTCGGTCCTCCTTTGCCTTGTTTCCCCTGGGGATTTTGGGTGGTTTCTCCTTCATTTGTGAGGGGTGAATGGTGGGGGACGGTATGTTGGGCGATGGTGTCTCTTGGTGGACTGTTGGCTCAGTCGAGTCCGTTTTGCGGTCTCTAGTTTGGCTCTGGACTAGCTGCGAGTCAGTGTCACTGGGGTTTTTCCTTTAAAAATGTTTTCTCTGCTTTGGATGAAGCGGGATTGTTTTTTATTGGGTAGAGGTTCAGGCCTGGTGCTCTCAGTATGGACCGCCTATTGTACCCTCCCGTCTTGGCATTCAGTGTCCTCTATAGCTTGGGCATTGTTTTCCCAAAAGTAATGAATGCAGCTGTAGATTCCTTCCATTTAAGAAGAAAAACATAAATTATGCTTACCTTTTCTTCTGATGGAATGAGTCCACAGCTCCCCACCCGTAATTTTATGTGGGGCGTCCTTATATTCTTCTGGCACCTTTTCACCCTGATATTTCTTCTACTGTTCCTTGTTCCTCGGCAGAATGATTGGGGGATGAGGGGAGTGGGAGGAGTATTTAAGCTTTTGGCTGGGGTGTCTTTGCCTCCTCCTGGTGGCCAGGTTCTTATTTCCCAAAAGTAATAAATGCAGCTGTGGACTCTTTCCATCAGAAGAAAAGGAAATTATCAGGTAAGCATAATGTATGGGGGTTTTTTAGTAGACAACCCAAAGTATTAATCTAGGCCCATTTTGGTATATGTCATGCCACCATTTCCCCGCCAAATGCGATCAAATAAAAAAAATCGTTAACTTTTTATTTATGCTTTATGGTAATTAGAAGGCCACTAAATGCCGCTGTGAACCACACGTGTATTATGACCAGCAGTGAAGGGGTTAATTAGGGAGCTTGTAGGGAGCATGTAGGGTTTATTTTAGCTTTAGTGTAGGGTAGTAGACAACCCCAAGTATTAAGCTAGGCCCATTTTGGTATATTTCATGCCACCATTTCACCGCCAAATGCGATCAAATAAAAAAAAAAGTTCACTTTTTCACAAACTTTTAATTAATTTATTTATTTACAAAGCTTGTGCAATTATGGTACAAATGGTTGTAAATGCTTTGGCGTTGCTTTTTGGTAATTAGAAGGCTGCAAAATGCCACTGCTCACCACACTTGTATTATGCCCAGCAGTGAAGGGTTTAATTAGGTAGCTTGTAGGGAACTTGTAGGGTTAATTTTAGCTTTATTGTAGAGATCAGCCTCCCACCTGACACATACAATCCCCTGATCCCTTCCAAACATCTATCTTCCCTTCCCCCACCCCACAATTGGAGAAAGTCTGCCAGTACTAAAATAAAAGGCTTTTTTTTTTAAAAAAATATCTATTCAGCTGTGATGGGCCCCCAACCTCCCTGATCCCCCCTAAACAACTCTCTAACCCTCCCACCCCTACCTATTTGCTGCCATCTTGGGAACTGGCAGCTGTCTGCCAGTACCCAGTTTGCCCCCCCAAAAAAAGTTTTTTTTTTTTTATAAAACATGAATTTTTCTGTAGTGTAGCTGCCCCCCTCAATACCCCCCTCCCTCTCCCAGATCCTTTGTTCATAATTTTTCCCCCCTCTCTTCTTTCCATTGAATTACATTGGTGGCAGTGGTTGCTGCGCACACGCACACATGCATGTGCGCCCCCCGCATGCCCCCCCCCCGCATGCTCCCGGCATGCACATTGCACATACAGGAACCGGATGCTGGGTAGCGATGGGCCGCCTCCCTGCTAAGGCTCCCACCCACCAACAATCGGCACCATCGCTACCGGTGCAGAGAGGGCCACAGAGTGGCTCTCTCTGCATCGGTGTGTAAAAAAAAATGGTATTGCAGGATGCCTCAATATCGAGGCATCACTGCAATACCATAAAAGCGTCTGGAAGTGATCAGGATCCCTTCCACCGCTTGAAACCCCAGAGGACGTGCCAGGAACGTCCTTGGTCACGAGGGTTATTTTTTATAGGCCATTCCTGGTACGTCCTTGGTTTTGAAGGGGTTAAAGGGACATTTTACTTAAAAATGTTCTTCCCTTTAATTTGTTCCCAATTATGCACTTTATCTGCTGGAGTGTATTACATTGTTTACAAGTATTTCCTTTAAACTTATGATTGCATTTGAAATATTTTATTTAGCCTGTGGTATCCCCACCCATCCTTAAATATTTTGGCCTCAAGACCAAGCTGTGTTAACACAGCCAGTAGAATAAATTACACACCCAGTGGGTTCTAAAAGAGATAAGGTAATAAAATGTTAATTTTCCATTGTTCTCTCCAAGTATTGGTGATTGGTTTATGAACAGATATAAAATAAAGAAGCAAGTATATGTACACAATGTGATAAAGTAATGAGATCTGATTATACATACAAGCTTAACCCATTTTATTAGGTTGTACATTCACAACACAAAATCAGCTATTTCAAATACAGAAATAAACCTTAAAAAAGAAAATCTCATACATTTTATACTCTGCAGCTAGTAAAAGAAGTAATTGGAAAGAGAAAAACTATTTTATATTATACTGTCTCTTTAACTTTTGAGATGCTGCTTAAATGTATGTGTTTGTTAAGGCTTCCATGGAGTTAAGTTGCTTTTTAGTCAGTGCAAGGGTTGCTGCGCCTGCAATGTGTGGCAAGATGAAACTGGAGTAGATTTTCTGAATTGTGCATGCGTAAGTCCTTGCGCTATATATTGGATACCAAATTGCGTGCCAGTTCTATGTTAGTTTATGGGAGTAAAAAATGTGGGCGACAGGTGAAATATACGTGCGTAACTTGTATGCTATGCTGTATATGTGATACCAAAATCACGTAAAAAACGGCAGCGCTGGCTTTTGCGGTTGACGCTGCATATGTAATGGAGCCCCATATGTATATGCATTTTGTGATTGGCTGATGGCTGTCATATGAGGCTCTGTGAGGTAAAACTAACTTTAAAATATATAAAGCGCTTTTTTTGTCAAACAAAAAGTGCCAGTACTCTTTGATTATTGATTGCTATATTGTGCTTATTAATAATAATATATTCAAACATAAATTTATATGATGGAACTGTATGCAAGTGTGCAAAGGTTCTTTGCTAGAATATATTTGTTAAGAATTTCATTTAAAAACAATTTTACAATGGATTTGATCCTGTGAGATATGCAGCCTGGCAAAATATAAGCAAAGACAGAAAGTAATAATCAGATTGCACTATCTCTACTGTATATAAATATATTAACACTACTAGATCTCCACTGAATTAATAATAAATATGACATTAACTCATGAACACTGATGACACATACAAAAAAAAATGAAAACAATTTTCTGCTTCACTTAATGTGACGATTGTTTTTCTTTGATTGACATTAGGTAGTATTTGCAGGCTATTAGCAAAATATGTGGGAATTTCATGCAAGAGTAAATTGCAGGCTCCTACCCTGCATTGCAGTTAAACAAGGGCAGCATTGGGTTTCACAGATAGCACCGCAGACAACCACTAATGCCTAATCCAGTGTCACATTTCTGCCCACTGCTGGCTCACTACCCACCTAATTTGCTTTCATCTCTATCTCTGTGTTTCTCAATTGTTCAAATCCAAGAAGAAGCTTATTTTAATAGTAGGTCAAGCCTCAGCCAAATGTGTTGAATTGAAGGCCACCATGGAAGAATGGCAGGATATTGTCTTTCCAACAGCAAGTGAACGTCAGGCAGCTTAGAGTGGTATCTATTACACTGTAATGCTGGTTTATGTTACAGCTCTATTCAAACATATAACTGTCTTGTTTAACTGACTTTTATAGACAAGTGAAAACACACATTTGAGGGTCATCAGAAGTTTTTATACATGACTGGTGTGTGATCAAATCAGTTTTTGCAACTTTAAATAGAAGCTACTGGTAGAGATAAATAGATAGATAGCTAGATACTGTAGATAGATAGATAGATAGATAGATAGATAGATAGATAGATAGATAGATAGATAGATAGATAGATAGATAGATAGATGATAGATAGATAGGTAGATAGATAGATAGATAGATAGATGATAGATAAATAAATAGATAGATAGATACATAGATAAATAGATAGACAGATAGATAGACAGACAGATGATAGAGAGATAGATGATTGATAGCTAGATAGATAGATAGATAGATAGATAGTTCGGCTGATATATTGACATACACACAGACACAAAGTTCTCATTCAATTCAAAGTCTTCGAAGTTGCATACAAAATGTTATAGAAAAAATGGATAATGCACATTGCGGAAGCAACACATACATGGCTAAAGTAAAACGTGATGGCTAATTGATTAAATGATTACTTTGTAATGTGGTTGAACACAGTTCTTTTCACTTAACCCATAAACCACCATTTATGAAATGCCGGACGGACAAAGTTCTCTCCTGGGATCCTTGTCCGCCTGACACCTCGGCAGTTATTATTGCATGAGCGAATGCTTGTGCTGCTGCGCCCCCTGCTCTCACACAACCAGTCATATGAAAGTAGACTTAGTAAAATATCCTAGTAATAAATCACGAACTTGGAGATGCAGCAGCCATAAATAAAACGACATTTATTTCCATTCTTTCGTAATAAATATTACAAAGATTCGTCACATATATACATATTTCATATGCTGTATAAATATATATGTATATGTATATATGTGACGAATCTTTGTAATATTTATTACTGCAATAGTGCCCCGGAGACTTAGAGATAGGTAATTCACACTAGGGGTTAATAAACTTAGATCACAGACAATGTGTTAATGCATAGTTATGGGTAAAAGTGCAATGACTATGGGATATGTAATGTATACAAATGTATTGTTAAACGTATGTATTGTTGAACTTTCAATATGAGTTTAAATTTTTATTATAATATTAGAATAGGTTGTAACATATGGAGATAATATATCTTTAAATGTGAGCCTCCAATAAGAACCTTTCACTGTTCTGGCCCATTATTGAATATGAGTACGGCCAAAACGCATAGGCTTTCCACTACTCTAAAGGGCTTATGTTTGTTCACTGTACTTATATCCTGAACTAAATTCCTGACAGTTTAAAATATTAGGCTTGTAGCTGATTCCTTATATTCAGCTCATATAGCTTTAGATGAGTGATGCATAAGGTATTAGCAGATTTATATTAGTAGCTATTAGAATAAGGTTACCCCACAAGTTATAACTTGATACTCTAGGGTTAATGAAGGTAATGATTTGTGTTATAGACTCATAAACTCTCTAGAGATAATTATAGATAAGACTGAAGTCAAATGAGAAACAAGGAAGTTCTGTTACATACGGCAAATGTGATTCAGGTTTGAGAGACAATAAGCACAGGTAACTTATAGCATTTACTTGAGGAAATAGTTCAATTTGAGAGTGCATACAAAAAGATACTTGCGGTTACTGAACAGTGGAGAAGCGTGGGGTGTTTAACCAAAGCGGCGTCTGGCTCTGTGACAGAGACGCTACTGGATGTTTGCAGGGAAGCGTGTGCCGCGTAAGCTCTGAGCAGCGTCTGTTAGGTGGTTGTGACTCAGATGTGAGGCGGTGATGGATGACGTCAGGATTCCAGCTTCGGCCAAAAGAGAACTCAGAACAGTTGATAAGTATGCTGAGTGAGAGTAAGCTGAGAATTCAGATTAGTTGTGCAGGGTAAATATACAAAGGTATATAAGGCTGTGTAGGTAGAGGCTTGAAATTAGGATGAGCTGAGAGTTCAAGGAAACTATCCAGATCACAACTTCAATAATCAAGCAACAACCAGGTATTGCTTATAGCCTTATATAGGGCAACAATAAAGGTGGACAGATGGAAGTTAAGGTGGAATTATGACAGATCCCCCTTCTCAAGGTGACCCTCCTGGGTTCACCGAGCCAGGTTTGGTTGGGCAACGAAGATGGAAGTCACGCAGTAGATCAGGAGCGTGAACGTCTCGCAGGGGAATCCAAGAATCCTCCTCGGGACCATTTCCAGTCCAACGAACCAGATATTCCACCCGTCTCCAACGATTGCGGGAATCGAGGATCTTCTCAACCTCAAACTCAGACTGATCTTCACATATAGTATCCTCAGAGACGTCATCCTCAGGCAGTGTATCGGAATGTCCAGAGTAAGGTTTCAAGAGAGACACATGGAAAGATGGATGGATCCTTAGATTTCTGGGTAAATGGAGCACCACTGCATTGGGGTTGAGGATTTTCTTTATCCTGAAAGGTCCAATAAATTGGTTTGCCAATTTTTTGCAGGGGACCTTTAGCTTCAGGTTCTTTGTAGACAACCAAACTCGATCACCAGGTGCATACGGAGGGGGAGGTGAATGCTTTTTATCAAAGTAAAGTTTTTGTTTGCTTTTTGCATTCTCCAAATGTTTTTTCAATAAAGGTAAAGTATTTTGTAACTCAGTAAAGTATGCTACGGCATATGGTGAGGAAGAGGTGGTTGTAGTGGTGGGTATTGTTCTCGGATGATATCCATAGGAGGCGTAAAACGGTGACAATTTATTGGATGTGTTGATTGAATTATTGTAGGCGAACTCTGCCATCGGGAGCCAGTCAGACCAATCATCTTGGATATGTGAAATGTAGCACCGTAGGTACTGTTCCAAAGTTTGGTTTAGACGTTCTGTTAAACCATTAGACTGTGGGTGAAAAGCTGTTGTGAACCTTGGTGAAATCTTCATAAGACGACACAATTCCCTCCAGAATCTGGAAGTGAACTGTGTTCCCCTATCTGTTACTATTGAAAGAGGTAGTCCATGTAATTTTACAATATGCGAGATGAAGTAGTTTGCTGTGGTTGTAGCAGTAGGGATCTTCTTTAAGGGGATGAAATGTCCCATACGGGTGAGATGATCGACAACCACTAAGATACAAGTGTGATTCCTTGATGGTGGTAGATCTACAATGAAGTCCATTGATATCATATGCCAAGGTGTGTCAGGAATGGGTAAGGGAGACAACAATCCGAAGGGTTTGTGTGGTATTCGCTTGTTTCGGGAACAGATTTGACAATTGTTGATATGGTCACATATGTCTTGTTTCATCCTTGGCCACCAATACTCTCTATTCAACAATTCAAGGGTTTTGGTAATTCCTGGATGTCCTGATAGAGGATTATCGTGGTAATGATGGAGTAATTGTTTTCTCAGGGATGGCGGTACATATATCAAATTGTCAAAGTGAAATAAACCAGACTTGGTTTCTTTGGTACACATCTGGGGGATGTTGGAATCCATACGCTGAGCAGTTAGTAGGTCGGAATGGAATGATGTAATAGAGGATAGAAATTTGTGAGAGGGAATGATGTTTTGTGCCCCTTCCTTTTCGGGGATACTTTGGAAAGTTCTGGAAAGAGAATCAGCTTGGGTATTTTTGGAACCTGGTCTATAGTGTATGAGAAAATTGAAGCGATCCAGGAAGAGCGACCAGCGGACTTGTCGTGATGATAGCGTCTTATTTTTCTTCAGGTATTGTAGATTTTTATGGTCGGTCAGGACCAAGAAAGGTTTGAGTGTACCTTCCAAGATATGCCTCCAGTGTTCCAAAGCGACTTTTATTGCCAAAAGCTCAAGATCTTCTACGGAGTAATTTCTTTCTGCGGGTGTCAAGAGACGCGAATAGAAGGCAACTGGGTGGCGAACTTGTGAACCAATGCGTTGTTGAGATAGAATAGCCCCAACTCCAACATTTGAGGCATCAACTTCTAAAGTGTAATCCGCATCTGGATCTGGAAGCTGTAAGATTGGAGCTGATGTGAAACATTCTTTCAGTTTTTTGAAAGCTTCATTTGCTTCGTTAGTCCAGCTGAATCTGTTTTTTCCTGTTAACTTAGTTAGAGGTTGAGCGATAGAAGAATATCCCTGTATGAATCTTCTGTAAAAGTTGGAAAAGCCTAAGAACCTTTGAAGAGATTTCAAACTAGTAGTTGTTGGCCATTCCAATACCGCTTTTACCTTGTCAGGGTCCATTTCTATGCCAGTTGGGGAGATGATATAACCCAAGAATTTGATTGTCTTTACATGGAATTGACATTTTTCAGATTTAGCATAAAGTTGATGTTCCCTTAATCTCATTAGAACCCATCATACGTGTTTAATGTGGTCGGACATGGATTTTGAATATATTAAGATGTCATCTAAATATATCACTACACAAATATCCAATAAATCCTTAAAAATCTCATTAATAAAAAATTGAAATGTCGCTGGAGCATTTGTCAAACCAAACGGCATAACATTATACTGGAATAAGCCATATCGGGTCTTGAATGCTGTCTTCCACTCATCACCCTTCCTCATGCGAATAAGATTATATGCCCCCTTCAAATCAAGTTTGGTAAAGATTTGGGCATCTGTTAATCTTTCTAGAAGTTCGGGGATGAGTGGAAGTGGATAGCGGTTTTTCACTGTGATGGCATTTAAACCCCTATAGTCAATAATCGGGCGTAAGGTGCCATCCTTATTGGTCACAAAAAACATTCCAGCAGCTGCTGGAGATGTGGATATAAACCCTTTTCTTAAATTTTCGTCGAGATATTCTCTAAGGTGTTGCAACTCTTTTTTAGACATAGGATATATCTTGCCAAAAGGTATAGTGGTATTTGGCTTAGTGTCAATAGGGCAATCGAATGGCCTATGTGGTGGTAAATTTTCTGCTTCTTTCAGGTTAAAAACATCTGAAAATTCAGTGTATTCTGTGGGTATTTGAGTTTGTATGTGGTTCATAGAGAGAATAGGGTAACAGGTTGTGGTACAGTATTGAGATGAGAACTGTATAGTGTTTGTAGTCCAATCTATACTTGGGTTATGTGTCTGTAACCAGGGGAAGCCCAGAATAACAGGGTGTATTGAGTTAGGTAGTATATCAAATGTGATATATTCAGTATGCCCATTACCTGATGTGGTTAGTAGCGGGATGGTGTGGTGTGTTATAGGACCTTTTAAATGAGTGGATCCGTCAATAACTTTCACATGCACAGGAAATTGCTTTGACACACTAGGTATTTTATTTACAGTTACATATGTTTGATCCATAAACATGCCGAATGCCCCTGAATCGATCATTGCTTCATTCCTGAGAAGATGTTGATCCCACTGTAAAGACAATGAAATGGTTAAGTGTGACATCACTTTAGACTTTTGTTGTGGATTAACTATCAATATCTTACCCCTCTTTTGGCGTATCAGGTTTGGACAAGTGGATACAGTGTGGTCTTTGTTTCCACAATACATACATAGATTTAAATTCCTTCTTCGTTGTTTTTCCTCATAAGTTAATGGACCTTTTATTGTTCCAATTTCCATAGGCACAGGACTTGTAGTAGTTTTCTCCACTTGGGGTACGTGATACTTCTTGGGGTAGAGTTCAGATGGAACTTTTTCCGCTCTGCGTTCCCTGTATCCATAGAGATATAGATCTTTATGAGTGACTCTAGGGTGTCAGGAAATTCAATACGGGAGAGCTCATCTTTTAGATGTTCGGACAGTCCCAGTCTGAACTGGTTGCGTAGTGAGACTGAGTTCCACTGAGACTCCGTGGCCCATAGCTGGAACTCCGCGACGTAGTCTTCAACGGGTCTTTTACCCTGCTTCAGTGTTCTCAGGTTGTTTTCTGCAGTTAATTGTGTGTTTCTATCTTCATACAAGAGGGCCATTGCTTTGAAGAATTCCTCCAGGGAACCTAATATGGGATCATTAACTTCAAAAAATGTATCCGCCCATAACCTAGGTTCAACACTTAAGTAAGAAATCACAGTGCATACTTTTACTCTGTCAGAGTAATATGTTTTAGGTTTCATTGAAAACATCAAATAACAGGCGTTGCAAAACTCACGAAAACGAGCGCAAGTACCGGTAAACACACATGGAGGGTTAATTTTAGGTTCTGGGTGTTCAGCAGCCTTTTGCGTGATAAAGTCATTCAAAATACGTTTCAAAGTATTATTTTCATTTTTCAACTCTGTTAAACCCTGGGCTAATATTTCTACCTTCTGGTTTAGACTGGTTATTTCATTAGCCATAGCTGCAGGATCCATAGTTAAGAGTTGAAATTCAATGAATTGTAAGGCTTGATTATTCTATCATGAACTAAATTCCTGACAGTTTAAAATATTAGGCTTGTAGCTGATTCCTTATATTCAGCTCATATAGCTTTAGATGAGTGATGCATAAGGTATTAGCAGATTTATATTAGTAGCTATTAGAATAAGGTTACCCCACAAGTTATAACTTGATACTCTAGGGTTAATGAAGGTAATGATTTGTGTTATAGACTCATAAACTCTCTAGAGATAATTATAGATAAGACTGAGGTCAAATGAGAAACAAGGAAGTTCTGTTACATACGGCAAATGTGATTCAGGTTTGAGAGACAATATGCACAGGTAACTTATAGCATTTACTTGAGGAAATAGTTCAATTTGAGAGTGCATACAAAAAGATACTTGCGGTTACTGAACAGTGGAGAAGCGTGGGGTGTTTAACCGAAGCGGCGTCTGGCTCTATGACAGAGACGCTACTGGATGTTTGCAGGGAAGCGTGTGCCGCGTAAGCTCTGAGCATCGTCTGTTAGGTGGTTGTGACTCAGATGTGAGGCGGTGATGGATGACGTCAGGATTCCAGCTTCGGCCAAAAGAGAACTCAGAACAGTTGATAAGTATGCTGAGTGAGAGTAAGCTGAGAATTCAGATTAGTTGTGCAGGGTAAATATACAAAGGTATATAAGGCTGTGTAGGTAGAGGCTTGAAATTAGGATGAGCTGAGAGTTCAAGGAAACTATCCAGATCACAACTTCAATAATCAAGCAACAACCAGGTGTTGCTTATAGCCTTATATAGGGCAACAATAAAGGTGGACAGATGGAAGTTAAGGTGGAATTATGACAACTTATGTATCTTTTTACGAAAGAAAAGGAAATAAAAGTAAACATTTTTTTATGGCTGCTGCATCTCCAAGTTCGTGATTTATTACTATATCGATTGCCTTTATGGGAGATAGACAGCACTGAACCCAGAGAGCTGATTCCACTCTGCATTGAGTACCCAAGGATCCGGGTACAGGTTCAATATATTGTTGAAGACTGTTGAAGTTTGCATCGGAACAAAATATCCAGTTTACCCCCTGAAGTCGGCCAGTTTCTGTGACATCATCACCCCGAGCAGTGGTTTGCGGAGGTACGCTAGCGGCAGAGACGCGCCAGCTGAGTGTGGGGAGAAAGCTTGTCAAGCGAAGTGGCTCCAAGCGCACACCAGCGGAAGAGTACCCTGATGACTACGAAGCCTAGGAGAAAGGTCTCCCAAGGGCTTAAGGACTTACCATCAAACCTGAGAGCCGAGAAGTGGGGATAAGTGGAACACTGTGGGGGGTAGTTATCAACATGTCTACTTTTCCTGCCTTTGCCGGCCTAATACGCCCGCCTAAGCTCGCCTCACATTGCCGCCGCGGACCTGCAAAAATTCGCCTAAGTTATCAAAAAAGCTGTCAAAAAGCCACGCACCAAGTCAGGGGGTGATGAGCAGCGGACTTTGAGAGTTATCACTCATCCGATCTCGCTGCTCTTCGGCTTTTTGACAGCTTTCTTGCTAGCCTGTCACTAAGCACTCACACTAACTACACTGTTCTACCCCCTATACCGGAACCCCGGAGCCTCCCGCAACTAAATAAAGTTACTAACCCCTAAACCACCACTCCTAGACCCCGCCACAACTCTTATAAATGTATTAACCCCTAAACCGCCGCTCCTAGACCCCGCCGCAACTCTTATAAATGTATTAACCCCTAAACCGCCGCTCCCGGACGCCGCTGCCACCTACATTATACCTAGTAACCCCTATCCTGCCCCCCCTATACCGTCGCCCTCTATAATAAAGTTATTAACCCCTATCCTGCTGATCCCGCACCTCGCCGCAACTAAATAAATAGTTTAACCCCTAAACCGCCGCTCCCTGACCCCGCTGCAACCTATATTAAATTTATTAACCCCTATCCTGCCCCCCCTACACTGTCGCCACCTATAATAAATTTATTAACCCCTATCCTGCCCCCCACTACACCGCCGCCACTGTAATAAAATTATTAACCCATAAACCTAAGTCTAACACTAACCCTAACACCCCCTAACTTAAATATTAATTAAATAAATCTAAATAATATTTCTATTATGAACTAAATTAATCCTATTTAAAACTAAATACTTACCTTTAAAATAAACCCTAATATAGCTACAATATAAATAATAATTATATTGTAGCTATCTTAGGATTTATTTTTATTTTACAGGCA
Organism: Bombina bombina; assembly: GCF_027579735.1. NCBI lineage: Eukaryota > Metazoa > Chordata > Amphibia > Anura > Bombinatoridae > Bombina > Bombina bombina. The sequence goes on along the minus strand of NC_069502.1, from coordinate 651,682,240 downwards.
AATTTCTATTTATTTTAACTAGGTACAATAGCTATTAAATAGTTATTAACTATTTAATAGCTTACCTAGCTAAAATAAAGAGAAATTAACTTGTAAAATAAAAACTAACCTAAGTTACAATTACACCTAACACTACACTATACTTAAATAAATTATTCCTATTTAAAACTAAATACTTACCTGTAAAATAAACCCTAAGATAGCTACAATGTAATTAATAATTACATTGTAGCTATCTTAGGATTTATATTTATTTTACAGGTAACTTTGTATTTATTTTAGCTAGTTAGAATAGTTATTAAATAGTTATTAACTATTTAATAACTACCTAGCTAAAAGAAATACAAAATTACCTGTAAAATAAATCCTAACCTAAGTTACAATTAAACCTAACACTACACTATCATTAAATTAATTAAATAAATGAACTACAAATAACTACAATTAAATACAATTACATAAATTAACTAAAGTACAAAAAATAAAAAAGCTAAGTTACAAAAAATAAAAAAAATAAGTTACAAACATTTTAAAAATATTACAACAATTTTAAGCTACTTACACCTAATCTAAGCCCCCTAATAAAATAACAACCCCCCCAAAATAAAAAAATGCCCTACCCTATTCTAAATTTAAAAAGTTCAAAGCTCTTTTACCTTACCAGCCCTTAAAAGGGCCTTTTGTGGGGTATGCCCCAAAGAATTCAGCTCTTTTGCCTGTAAAAGAAAAATACAACCCCCCCAACATTAAAACCCACCACCCACATACCCCTAATCTAACCCAAACCCCCCTTAAAATAACCTAACACTAATCCCCTGAAGATCATCCTACCTTGAGTCGTCTTCACTCAGCCGAGCAGCGATGGAACTGAAGAGGACATCCGGAGCGGCAGAAGTTATCCTCCAAGGGGCGCTGAAGAAATCTTCCATCCGATGAAGTGATCCTCCAGGCGGCGCTGAAGAAGTCTTCCATCCGGGCGATGTCATCTTCCAAGAGGCGCTGAAGAAGTCTTCCATCCGGGCGATGTCATCTTCCAAGAGGCGCTGAAGAAGTCTTCTATCCAGGCGATGTCATCTTCCAAGCGGGGTCTTCAATCTTCAATCTTCATCCCACCGACGCGGAACATCCTGCTTTACCGACGGACTACCGATGAATGAAGGCTCCTTTAAGGGACGTCATCCAAGATGGCGTCCCTTCAATTCCGATTGGCTGATAGGATTCTATCAGCCAATCGGAATTAAGGTAGGAAAAATCTGATTGGCTGATTGAATCCTGATTTTTCCTACCTTAATTCCGATTGGCTGATAGAATCCTATCAGCCAATCGTAATTGAAGGGACGCCATCTTGGATGACGACCCTTAAAGGAGCCTTCATTCGTCGGTAGTACGTTGGTAAAGAAGGATGTTCCGTGTCGGCGGGATGAAGATTGAAGACCCCGCTTGAAAGATGACATCGCCCGGATAGAAGACTTCTTCAGCGCCTCTTGGAAGATGACATCGCCCGGATGGAAGACTTCTTCAGCGCCGAATGGAGGATCACTTCATCGGATGGAAGATTTCTTCAGCGCCCCTTGGAGGATAACTTCTGCCGCTCCGGATGTCCTCTTCGGTTCCATCGCTGCTCGGCTGAGTGAAGACGACTCAAGGTAGGATGATCTTCAGGGGATTAGTGTTAGGTTATTTTAAGGGGGGTTTGGGTTAGATTAGGGGTATGTGGGTGGTGGGTTTTAATGTTGGGGGGTTGTATTTTTCTTTTACAGGCAAAAGAGCTGAATTATTTGGGTCATGCCCCACAAAAGGCCCTTTTAAGGGCTGGTAAGGTAAAAGAGCTTTGAACTTTTTTAATTTAGAATAGGGTAGGGAATTTTTTTATTTTGGGGGGTTTGTTATTTTATTAGGGGGCTTAGATTAGGTGTAATTAGCTTAAAATTGTTGTAATATTTTTAAAATGTTTGTAACCTATTTTTTTTTTTTGTAACTTAGCTTTTTTTATTTTTTGTACTTTAGTTAGTTTAGGTAATTGTATTTAATTTTAGTTATTTGTTGTTAATTTATTTAATTTATTTAATGATAGTGTAGTGTTAGGTTTAATTGTAACTTAGGTTAGGATTTATTTTACAGGTAATTTTGTATTTCTTTTAGCTAGGTAGTTATAACTATTCTAACTAGCTAAAATAAATACAAAGTTACCTGTAAAATAAATATAATTCCTAAAATAGCTACAATGTAATTATTATTTATATTGTAGCTATATTAGGGTTTATTTTATAGGTAAGTATTTAGTTTTAAATAGGATTAATTTAGTTCATAATAGAAATATTATTTAGATTTATTTAATTAATATTTAAGTTAGGGGGGTGTTAGGGTTAGACTTAGGTTTAGGGGTTAATAAATTTATTACAGTGGCGGCGGTGTAGTGGGGGGCAGGATAGGAGTTAATAAATGTATTAGAGGTGGCAACGGTGTAGGGGGGACAGATTAGGGGTTAATAAATTTAATATAGGTTGCGGCAGGGTCCGGGAGTGGCGGTTTAGGGGTTAAACTATTTATTTAGTTGCGGCGGGGTGCGGGATCGGTAGGATAGGGGTTAATAACTTTATTATAGAGGGCGGCGGTATAGGGGGGGCAGGATAGGGCGGATCGATGTTTACGTCACAAAATTCTACTTTTGCCGGTCTCTAACCTTTGATAACTAAGGCGAATCAGCCTTGCCACAAATACGCTGCGGAATTCCAGCGTATTTGAGGTTGACAGCTTGATAACTAGGCCCCTGTATCTACATACACCAGGGTTCACTAGTACTGTCCAGGAGAAGTTTTTGGTGATCTTTGGGGAATACCTTACAACGTTTGAGACGAGTGGTACATTGTCACAGGTGCATTCAGGGTCTCCTCGAACGGGGAACTTTGATTATTTGTAAACTATCCTAATCATATCTGATTGGAATGATTTAACTCCTCCAGCCTTATGGCGGAAGAGTTTACATAGCAGTCTAATTAAGTAACATTCAGGCCCACTCGTGCAAGCTTGAAACACTCAGGCCTCGAAGTTGTGTCTGCAGATTAATGAATGGGGCACATTTTATCACTTCATGATGTGTACAATAAGCAATTTCATATCATTTACATAATTTAATAAATAATATAATTAAAGCATCTAGACATGTAATTTGAAACATAAATAAGCCTAATAAATGTATTTAGGTTGTGTGCTGTTTTTTTTAAGTGTTATTGCTATAACTTTTTGTTAAAACAAAAACTTATTGGGCTAGATTACAATTGTCACGCTAATGTTAGTGCCCATATAGGAATATTTCACCCCGCTAACTTGCACTCATATTACAAGTTGAAAGTAAATGCAAACATGAAAGTAAACGCACAATCTCATTTTACGTTCGACTGGTTAGCACAACTTACGTAAAGGATAAGTTAAAAAAGGTTGCACAAAACACAATGTAAATACATTAAAATAAATAGTTACATATATATAAAAACTATCTGATACAAAATTTTCACATAAATATTTTTTTAAAAAAGTTATAAGGGTTCAAAAGTATATGGTATATGACAAGGTTTTTGACTGGAAAGGTCTTAAAGGGACAGTCTACACCTTAGTCAACTTAAAGTCTTACCTTAGATTAAGCTGCAAATAGCCTCCTGCACCCTTTCTATATCATGCAGCAGGAGCAGTAAAAAAGTTATTTTAAAATGAATATTGTTTCTGACCACTTTGAAATGGCTGCCAAGCTCCACCCACTGATGACATCAGATCTGGCTACATCTAGATACTCTGCTGAATAGTATTTACCATCTGTTGAATCCAACTAGTGAGCCTTTTGTGACTGGATGTCTTATGTAACCCAGATCATGATGTCATCAGTGTCCAGAGCTTTGAAGCCATTTAATAGTTTCCAGAAACAAAATTCACTTTAAAATAACTTTTTACCATTCCTGCTGCATAATATAGAAAAGTGGCAGGAGGCTATTTGCAGCTTAATCTAAGGTAAGACTTTAAGATGACTAAGGTGTAAACTGTCTCTTTAAAAATATACATGTCTAAATATCTGTGTGTGCATATGTATGTGTGTGTATATATATATATATATATATATATATATATATACACATAAATATACATATATATGTATAATCCAAAGTAGAGCACACTCTCACCTTCAAAATCAGCTGCCAAGGTGTCAACAGGTTATGGAATAAAAGTCAAAGATGCGTAACTTGCTGGTCCTTTGTGCAACATTTCGGAGACACACTCCCCTTCTGAGGTCTAAGGAAGGAGTGTCCCCTCGAAACGTTACACTCATAAATAGTAAACTGGATTAAAAGGACAAGTAAGTGCTGCATCTTTGACTTTTATTACATATATATGTATAGATAGATAGAATGAAGAGGATGTAATCACTGGATTTATAAATGTATCAACAATTTATTTTGTGACGTTTCAAGGCTGGGAATCTTTTAGAGAGGTGTACTTTTAATGGCGTTCTGGTCTTTAAACGGATTTATATATGGTCTGTAGATTTACATGTTTTAACCTTCATGATGCTAAAAGTAGTATGCATTATGCAATCCGGATTCCCTCTTGTCCTATAAATTGCCTGTTTATTACAACACAAACTGTGGCTTGCTGTCCCATAAACACAGGTATAAATATTATTATACATATGTATTACACTTACAGCACAATGTGCACAAAGGTTTATATGCAAGGATCAGATATGCACACTGTAAATAAAAAATGGGGTTTTTGCTTATTGAATTGAATAGCAAGTGTTAGGATTGCTATTGTTATTGTTATTTTTATTGGATTTATTTGATCACTTATATAGTTGAGTATGTTAATTGTTTAACTTGTCATTCATGGAACACTTGGGGGAGGGGCTTCTTGTATGCCTTTATAATGTTTCATTATTCACTGTTTGTTGTCTGAGGAAGGGGTGAATACCTCGAAACGTCACAAAATAAATTGTTGATACATTTATATATCCAGTGAGTGCATCCTCTTCTTTCATCTTTATTATTTTTTGTTGCACCCTGGTAGGAATACGTTCTGGAGTCTGTAAAAGTGCTGCTGCCTTCAATTTGTGTGTGTGTATATATATATATATATATATATATATATATATACATATACATATGTGTGTGTATGTGTATATACATGTGTATTTATGTATTTAAATGTGTATATATGTATATACATACAAATTTACACATAAACCCATATAAACACATGTATATATACATATATATATACACTTTGCAGCCCTTTCCACTCAAATACCTGAAAACATAAAATATAATTTGTATTCATTAGTAATATTTAATAAAGTGTTTTAGTGTATATATACTGTAAATATTTTACATTCCAATGTTCTTCACATAAGGGAAAATGTATTTTTAAATAGATATTCCTATATATACTGTATGTATATATCTATACCTCTATATATATATATGTGTGTATATATATATATATCCTACATAATAAACGGACAGGTATGTTTGTCAGATGCAGCCATGCGCAGTAGAGACTGCGCAAGGACAAACATACCTGGCCGTTTGTATCCTGACAGCAGAGAGGGAGGTGAAAGCGGCATGTCAGAGGGCATGGCCGGGTGTGACAAGGGGTGCGGTTGGGCGTGTCGATGGACGTGGTCTGGCGGGGTGTCGTGATGGGGGCGTGGCCCGTCAGGGTGCCGCAATGGGGACGTGGCCGGGTGGGGCAGTGAGATAGAGCGCTAAAGGGTTTGAGAGAGAGAGAGCCAGAGAGGGGAAGAGAGAGCGCCAAAGAGGGGGGAGAGAGAGCAAAAGAGGGGGAGAGAGAGCCAAAGAGGTCGGAGAGAGAGCAAAAGAGGGCAGAGAGAGCAAAAGAGAGGGGGGAGAGAGCCAAAAAGGGGTGAGAGAGAGCAAAAGAGAGGGGAGAGAGACAGAAAAATAGAGGGGTGGAGAGAGAGCAAAAGAGAGGGGGAGAGAGAGAGCGCAAAAGAGAGGGGGGAGAGAGAGAGCACAAAAGAGAGGGGGGAGAGAGAGAAAAAGAGAGGGGGAGAGAGAGAGCAAGGGGTGGGACCGCTGTACTGCAAAAAATGGCCCATGTACATGGGCTTTAGGACTAGTATATATATATTAGAGAAAATCAGTCATATATATATATAGAAATATATATTTAAAAATAACTAGAAAATGTTTTTCTATGTGAAGAACATTGGAATGTAAAATATTTATAACTTACGTCGGCTATAGCGCACTTGGTTAAAGCGGTCGGGTCAGTGCGTGAGTGATAGGTATTAGGTTTTGTTTTTAACTTCACAGCTCCATTAAAGTCTATGGGGAGAAACAGTTAGTGCCGTTGCAATATCCAAAGTTCTGAAGTTAGCATGCATCAGGTTGCATTTGTGTGGTAACTATTTATTATCCACTTGCAATACACGCACTAACTTGCATGCGCTAAATGTTTACTTCTGGTGTTGTTTGCACATGAATGAAATCGCTAAATAGCGTGCCACTTGTGATCTAGCCTATTGGGTTTATAAAGATATGAACGTAAAATGCACAAAAAACTAAAACCAAAATAGACAGCTCAGAACTTTTAAAATGGGGTTTCAAGTGGTTAAAGCTGTTAAAATAGAAAAGTCTAAAAATCCTATTAAAATCTACTTAAAAAAAAAAGGTGTTTTCTGATGGATATCAATTTAGTTGTTCAATTGTCTCACTGAAAAGTATTGTTGGGTTGGGCTTGACACATGGGCCCATATTTATCAAGCTCCATACGGAGCTTGAAGGGCCGTGTTTCTGGCGAGTTTTCAGATCTGCAATTTGAACAGGAGGAATGATCAAATTTTTCCCCAGTTACAGTACTTTCAAATCCATCACCCTGTTGTAAGAATTCACACGCTGTGCACTGTGAATAACTAAATTTATAAGTGCCTTTAAATCTTAACCAGGAAGAACAGACAGAACATCTTTTTTCAAACACAAGGAAAGAAGTAATGACAAGTTTGAGGGAGTCACATTCATTACAGAATATAGTTTACAATATCATCAAATTTGTAATATACTAAGGCTGAGATTTAGAGTTTGGCGGTAGCCGTGAAAACCAGCGTTAGAGGCTCCTAACGCTGGTTTTAGGCTACCTCCGGTATTTGGAGTCACTCAAAAAAGGGGTCTAACGCTCACTTTTCAGCCGTGACTTTTCCATACCGCAGATCCCCTTACGTCAATTGCGTATCCTATCTTTTCAATGGGATTTTTCTAACTCCGGTATTTAGAGTCGTGTCTGAAGTGAGCGTTAGACATCTAACGACAATACTCCAGCCGCAGGAAAAAAGTCAGTAGTTAAGAGCTTTCTGGGCTAACGCCGGTTCATAAAGCTCTTAACTACTGTACTCTAAAGTACACTAACACCCATAAACTACCTATGTACCCCTAAACCGAGGCCCCCCCACATCGCCGCCACTCAATTTAATTTTTTTAACCCCTAATCTGCCGACCGCCACCTACGTTATCCTTATGTACCCCTAATCTGCTGCCCCTAACACCGCCGACCCCTATATTATATTTATTAACCCCTAACCTGCCCCCCACAACGTCGCAGCCAGCTACCTACAATAATTAACCCCTAATCTGCCGACCGCAAAGCGCCGCTACTTAAGTTATCCTTATGTACCCCTAATCTGCTGCCCCTAACACAGCCGACCCCTATATTATATTTATTAACCCCTAATCTGCCCCCCTCAACGTCGCCTCCACCTGCCTACACTTATTAACCCCTAATCTGCCGAGCGGACCGCACCGCTATCATAATAAAGTTATTAACCCCTAATCCGCCTCACTAACCCTATAATAAATAGTATTAACCCCTAATCCGATCAGCCAATAGAATGCGATTTGATCAGCCAATCGGATTGATCTTGATTCTGATTGGCTGATTCCATCAGCCAATCAGAATATTCCTACCTTAATTCCGATTGGCTGATAGAATCCTATCAACCAATCGGAATTTGAGGGACGCCATCTTGGATGACGTCCCTTAAAGGAACCGTCATTCTTCAGTTGGACGTCGCCGGATGAAGATGGGTCCACGGTGGAGGTCTTCAGGATGGAGCCGGTCCTCATCGGATGAAGATAGAAGATGCCGCTTGGAAGATGATGGTTGCCGGTCCGGATCTACTCTTCTTCCCAGATAGGATGAAGACTTTGGAGCCTCTTCTGGACCTCTTCAGCCACCGGATGATGGATCGCCAGCCCCCGCTTGGGTTGGATGAAGATTTTGGAGCCAGGACCGATCGGTGATACCCGGTGAGGTGAAGACAAGGTAGGATGATCTTCAGGGGCTTAGTGTTAGGTTTATTTAAGGGGGGTTTGGGTTAGATTAGGGGTATGTGGGTGGTGGGTTGTAATGTTGGGGGGGGGTATTGTATGTTTTTTTTTACAGGCAAAAGAGCTGAACTTCTTGGGGCATGCCCCGCAAAGGGCCCTGTTCAGGGCTGGTAAGGTAAAAGAGCTTTGAACTTTAGTAATTTAGAATAGGGTAGGGCATTTTTTTATTTTGGGGGTCTTTGTTATTTTATTAGGGGGCTTAGAGTAGGTGTAATTAGTTTAAAATTGTTGTAATATTTTTCTTATGTTTGTAAATATTTTTTTATTTTTTGTAACTTAGTTCTTTTTTATTTTTTGTACTTTAGTTAGTTTATTTCATTGTAGTTATTTGTAGGTATTGTATTTAATTAATGTATTGATAGTGTAGTGTTAGGTTTAATTGTAGGTAATTGTAGGTATTTTATTTAATTAATTTAATGATAGTATAGTGTTAGGTTTAATTGTAACTTAGGTTAGGATTTATTTTACAGGTAATTTTGTAATTATTTTAACTATTTTAGCTATTAAATAGTTCTTAACTATTTAATAGCTATTGTACCTGGTTAAAATAAATACAAAGTTACCTGTAAAATAAATATTAATCCTAAAATAGCTATAATATAATTATAATTTATATTGTAGCTATATTAGGATTTATTTTACAGGTAAGTATTTAGCTTTAAATAGGAATAATTTATTTAATAAGAGTTAATTAATGTTGTTAGATTTAAATTATATTTAAGTTAGGGGGGTGTTAGTGTTAGGGTTAGACTTAGCTTTAGGGGTTAATACATTTATTAGAATAGCGGTGAGCTCCGGTCGGCAGATTAGGGGTTAATAATTGAAGTTAGGTGTCGGCGATGTTAGGGAGGGCAGATTAGGGGTTAATACTATTTATTATAGGGTTAGTGAGGCGGATTAGGGGTTAATAACTTTATTATGATAGCGGTGCGGTCCACTCGGCAGATTAGGGGTTAATAAGTGTAGGCGATGTTGTGGGGGGCAGATTAGGGGTTAATAAATATAATATAGGGGTCGGCGGTGTTAGGGGCAGCAGATTAGGGGTACATAAGGATAATGTAAGTAGCAGTGGTTTACGGAGCGGCAGATTAGGGGTTAAAAATAATATGCAGGGGTCAGCGATAGCAGGGGCGGCAGATTAGGGGTTAATAAGTGTAAGGTTAGGGGTGTTTAGACTCGGGGTACATGTTAGGGTGTTAGGTGCAGACGTAGGAAGTGTTTCCCCATAGCAAACAATGGGGCTGCGTTAGGAGCTGAACGCGGCTTTTTTGCAGGTGTTAGGTTTTTTTTCAGCTCAAACAGCCCCATTGTTTCCTATGGGGGAATCGTGCACGAGCACGTTTTTGAGGCGGGCTGTGTCCGTAAGCAACTCTGGTATCGAGAGTTGAAGCTGCGTTAAATATGCTCTACGCTCCTTTTTTGGAGCCTAACGCAGCCTTTATGTGGACTCTCAATACCAGAGTTATTTTTATGGTGCGGCCAGAAAAAAGCCAGCGTTAGCTACGCGGGTCGTTACCGACAAAACTCTAAATCTAGCCGTAATAAGGAAGCACTTCTCTATGCTAACAGCGGATGATAAACTGACACATATAATAACGAAAGGCTGTAGATATGCCTTCAGAAGAGGGAGGAGTATAGGCAATATATTAGCACCTACACAGCTAAAATCTGAGAAATCAAATAATTCTTCCTGGTTAAGATTTAAAGGCACTTATAAATGTAGTTATTCACAGTGCACAGCGTGTGAATTCTTACAACAGGGTGATGGATTTGAGAGTACTGTAACTGGGGAAAAATTTGATCATTCCTCCTGTTCAAATTGCAGATCAAGTTTTGCTGTATATCTCATAACCTGCATTGAATGTGGGGTACAGTATACAGGTTTAACAACGAGAGAAACAAGAGAAAGGATTAGGGAGCACTTAACAAATATTAAAGCTGGCAAACTCACCACACCACTGGTACAACATTTTAATAGAGAACATGGTAGCAATACTAAATCCTTTAGCTGGAAAATTATTGAACTAGTGAAATGTGGGTCCAGAGGAGGTGATAGAGAAAAGGTGTTATATAAAAGAGAGGCTTATTGGATACATAGGCTCAGAACAAGAATTACCTGTGGATTAAATTCTGAGTTCGATCTGATCAATTTTTGGGAATAGAAACTCTGGGCCTATGTATTTAATAGAAATTCACCCATCTATTTATGCATTTTTTTCAATTTATCATAATATTATTATAGTGAATTCTAGTCGACACACATCAATGTGCTGTTAAAATGGTATTTATGGGAGAGCATAAGTATCTAAAGCAATGGAGTGAAGAGCTACAATATATAAAAGATACACAAGCATATAAGTAGTTATGCAGAATAACCGGTAAATACCATAAGGGTTTTGATTGATATTCTTCACATTGGAGTGCTGTTAGCATTGACATGATTTTTAAGAAGTCAAGAGTGTTTAAAAGGACCCATTCTTTTTGCATAGACCATTTCTCTGAGAGTAACATTATTAATTGTAAGATGTTGACAGAGTATTAGAACTGTTATAAGTTATGTTTTACACTAAAATAGTTATTGTATTATTATACTAATCTAAACTGAACATGAATGCTAAACGTATATATGTTTTCACATTAATTGGTATAGAATAGAATGTTCACTAGTAAGATTAGAAAAACCACGGTTTACAGAGCAAAAGTGTACAAATGTTTTAACTTATTAGCGGTCCTAAATTTTTGCAGCATGTAAGACAAGCGTAAAAACAACTGTAAGTGAGGCTATGGTTTTATACATATATTTGTAGATAATGGGAAAAGAGTTGATATATTCTCTTTACCTTTAAGATATCTAATTAACCATATTGTGGGAGTGTTTAACGTTCCACTACAGGTAAAAGGAGGTGGAGTTTGATTTTAACCTATTAGTTTGTTCTAATGGATATATAAGGGTTATTAGGACAAGTGACTGCAGCTACGATTACGGCCTTTTGCGCCGAAACGCGTCAGCAAGCAGTCCCTGGAGTGGGACACACACCACTCACGCTATAGTAGGAGATTCTATTGCCATTTAAGCATTGTAATGCTTTTTAAAGATTTCTTTGAATAAAGTTACTTGTTTCACAAATCTGGCTTCCGGTGCATCCAATTCATTGAGCTAATAAGTTTAAATCTTTAAAGTAGAGTCAAAGAGCAGTGCACTCATTTATGACGCCGCATATGAAATTTATTAACTAATTGGTCCCCCCCACCATTTATATAGTTCTTTGGTACCTTTTGATTTGGCCAGAGACTTATTTTGCGGGGTATCTGGTAACCACCGCTATTACCAATATTTTATTTTTTTAAACTCAAAAATGTTTTCAGTTGTATTCATGGATAACCTTTTCTTGTATCTCCACCTATATTATATAACAACTTTGTTCTCTTCTTTTATACAGTAATATTCCTACCTACTGAGGTTTGAGAACCGTCTTACTAGTTGACTTATTATATTTCAATCAGATCAAAAAACAAAAAAACAAGAGGTTTGTAATGAGACCCAAGAGAGGTCTCCTTTATTTCATTATAACCTTCATTACTAGTTTATTCAATATACGTATGAGGTCCAAAAGTGGCCTACTAAGCACATAGGAAGGTTTATTATTTTATTGTTGTATGCTAACACTGTTTTCTTTTTTTTTTTAAATATTTATTTATTCAGGCCATTAGTGTGGAGAGAAAAGAACAGAACAAATTCAACATATGTGAACATTTCAAATACCACGCAGGGCAAAGTCATGGTGCACAGAATAAGAACAAAAGATAAAAAAATATTAGATACCCTAATACAAAACTGTGACCATTTATATCGCTTCAAAACATATTTATAAAAATACAATAGATCTAATTGTCCACACGTCAAGCCAATTATATTATCGCTATATACAAAGAACAGAACAGGAAATAGAATAAAAAAGAAAAAGCAGCGGGAAGAGAGAAAAAAAAAAAAAAAAAAAAGGGAGAAAGGCCCCTCTACCTAGTTTACTCTAAACCTATTCCCCCCCCCTCGACTCTCACCAAATCCGAATTTAGCGTTCAAAACCTTAATTTAATGAATAAAATAAGATTATTTTATTATATATCTCTATAACTCCTGATCCATTCTGCTGGAAAAACACCTGATAACACTAGATCACAATAACTATCTGAACTTAAAAAGGGGTATAAAATAGATTTTTGAGCTTCTGGCGAATATGTCTTAATTATAGGAAACCATCTAACTAGGCATTTCTTGACTTCTCTTTCACTTGCTTCTTTCAACTGAAAAGATTCGAAAATTATCTGCGTCTGTACCTCTTTAATAAATACTGAAAAACTCGGCATTTTTTTAGCTTTCCAGTTCTTTAAGATAAGTTGTCTAACAAGAAGAATAATCACATCTAGACTTTTTCTCTGTGAGTATACCTCAGGACAACTGTGATCAAAAAAATATATACTGTCAGCATCTAACTGTAAGTTAGTTTCATATAAATTATTAAACCAAAAAACAACCTTTTTCCAGAACTGATCAATTTTTGGACAGGATACAAACATATGTGAGATATCTGCATTTACATAAAGACACCGCGGACAAAAGAAATTTTGCCTACGAAAAATTTTAGATAATTTCAGTGGTGTGAAGTAGTAATTATTAATTAACTTGATATGACTTTCTTTCCAACTCATTGGAATTCTAGCCTTGTTAACAATTTTACAACTATCTTTTATTTTACCTTGATCCAGCTCTGTTGTTGCTAATCCCCATTTTAAATTCAAATTTTCCAGGAGAGAATCACTTTGTTTGGCCAGCATAATACTATATAGTAGTGAGATTGAGGGTGCCTTGACTTTAGATATAATAATGCAAGATTTTAACACAGACCATGCGATCATCTCACTGCCATTCCACTTCTTGGTTTTTATAAAATTATGAATTTGAAGATACGCATATAAGCTAGTCATAGATAAATCAAATTCCCTCTTTAAATTATCGAACGTTATTAATTGCCTCTCTTCTTTAAGCAATTGATAGACTGCAACAAGCCCTTTAGAAGCCCAACTTTTAAATACCTTCTGATTAGTACCCGGGGAGAACTCTGGGTTACCCAGTATTGGTAAATACTCTGAAAAAGAATAAACTACTCCGGTTAATGTACACAACCCCTGCCACGCAAGAATTATGTTCCTGAATGAGATTAACGTCTTAATATTACTAGGAATATTTTGAATTTGAGTATGTAATAATGCTTTAAGAGACCAAGGGGAAACCATAATGCTTTCAATTTCCGTTGACGAAAACCAATTTGTTTCAGCCAACCAATCAAGGGCAATTTTACCCAGTGCAGCTAAATTATAAAATTTTATATTAGGTAGTGCTAAACCGGCGCATTCGCGTGTTTGCATTAATTTTTCAATTGCAATTCGCGATTTTTTCTTACCATGCCAGATAAAATGAGAGAAATTTGAATATATTTTCTGTAAATCAGATTTCGTCAATATTAGAGGGAGATTCTGAAAAGGGAAGAGAATACGCGGGAAGATAATTGTCTTAATAAGGCTAACCTTAGCAGATATTGATAAGGGGAATACTTCCCACGCCTTCAAATCTAATTGGATTTTCTGTAATACAGGACAAAAATTCAGTTCATACCATTTTCTTGGGGTTTTTATGTAAAAAAAATCCCTAAGTATCTTAATACTTCAACTTCCTTGAATACAGTATTAGTTACCCTACTACTAGTTTTATAGATCCACATTATTTCGCTTTTACTATAATTCACTTTATACCCAGAAAATGAACCGAAAACTCCAAAGAATCTAGTACTGTCGGAATAGATTTATGTGTATTATATAGACACAATAACAGATCATCCGCGTATAGAAGTGTCTTAATAGAGTTTTTACCAATAGTAATCCCCTTCTAAAAACTTCCCTTAGCCATATGGCGAGGGGTTCCAAGGCCAGGTTAAAGAGCAGGGGAGATAATGGGCAACCTTGCCTGGTACCCTTCTGAAGCCTAATTCCAGGGGTTAAGTTATCATTAATCAAAATAAAAGAGATAGGAGATTGATATAAGTTACGGACAAACTGTACAAATTGGTTCTTAAACCCAAACTTTTCAAGAGTATGAAATAAGTACAACCCCTTTCTATGGAGTCAAATGCTTTGACCGCGTCCAATGTCAGTAATGCAATATCCTGTTTAAAGTATTTATTAATTTCCTTATTTAAATTCCAAATATAATCTATTAATGTAGTTACTTTCCTCATATTTTTCGCAGAATTTCTTGAAACCATGAAACCAGTCTGATCCTGATGAATAAACTTTATCCAGACATGCCATGAGTCTCACTGCCAAAATAGATGTCAATATTTTGTAATCTACGTTAAGTACCGATATTGGTCTGTATGAGGCCGGGTCTTCTAAGTCTTTATCTTTTTTGGGAATTAAAGAAATATACGCTGCTGAAAAGTAACTTGAAATTGGACAGTTATGCATAAAATAGTTATTATATAACTTTTCTAGCACCGGTTTTACTTCTTCTACCAGTATTTTATAGTATTCCGCAGGAAGAAAATCTGGACCAGCTGCTTTATTCAACTTGACTTTATAGATTGCCTCCTCTATCTCCTTTAGTGAGATGGGAGCATTCAACTTATCAAGCAGTTCATCTGCCACTTGCGGGAGTTTTATTTGGGACCAGAATTTCTCTTGATTCTGATTATGATTACTGGTAGATGAATATATATTCTGATAATATGTAAAAAAAAATCTTTCTAATATCAGATAAATCAGTATATCTATTATCCTGATCTTTAATTACCAAAATGTAATTCTTTTTTTTCCGATATCGTACTATATTTGCAAGATGTTTAGCGGAGCATCCATAGTACCCTTTGTAACGTAGGTTTAGTTTAGTCTCTTCCTGTACTGATTTTTGTTTAAAGAATATCTCCCTTTCCGACCTAGCCCGGGAATACCTCTCCCAATGTGTACTAGAGGGGTCCCTTATGTACTCCTTATAACTATTTTTAACTTGATTAGCTAATTGCACTTCTCTCTTACACTCCTTCCTTTTCATTCTACACATATAAGCCTTTATTTCGCCCCTCAAAAAAGCCTTAGAAGCTTCCCAAAAAATTTCAATGTTCTGAAGATACGAGATATTATTTGTGCAGTAGTCTTTCCACTTCTGTTTTAACCACAGAGTAAATTTTATATTTTTGTACATATATCGCGGAAAGACAAAGTTAAGATTACCCCTTGATAGCTTTATATCTGAATGAAATGACAGTGAGACAATCGCATGGTCCGAGACAATAATCTCACCAATATCAGCCTCCATTTTATGCAAAGATAGAGATTCAGTAACTAAAATAAAATCAATCCTAGAAAATGTCTTAAATGTTTTAGATTCACATGTGAATATACGCTTGTCGGGGTTATAAAGTCTCCATATATCATTTAGTTTTTAACTGGTGACAGAATTTTCCCATATACTTAGCTTGTTTATTGTACATCGCCAAATTTTTTTTTGAGAGTCTGTCAATCACTGGGCAAAGTGAGAGATTAAAGTCTCCTCCTATTATCATTTTATCTGCTGCAAATGGCAGGAGTTTAGCCTTCAATTTTTCCCAAAATAATTTTGAAAAAGTATTTGGGGCATAGATGTTACATAAAACCAGTTTAATACCATTAATTAATATTTGAACAATCATAAATCTTGCCTCTAAATCTAATTCACTCTGAATTATTTGATATGTTAAATTTTTGCTTAACAATAAAGCTACTCCTGATTTCCTTACAATGCATGGAGTTGCAATCACTTCCCCAACCCATCTAGCACGTAACTTAGGGATCTCTGAACTTCTTAAATGAGTTTCTTGTAGAAATACAATATTTGGGTTCTGCGATCCTAGTTTTTTTATTATAAGTTTCCGTTTAACGGGGTTAATAATGCCACCCACATTCCATGAAAGAATCTTTAAATTCCCAATAAAGTTAGTCATTTAAACCAAATAAAATTTTAATCGTATCCTTAGACTATATATATATAAAAGGAGGTAATTCGTTCCTCGTCTAGACCCTAAGTCCAAAAAAATCACACATTGCATGCCTAAGTTCAGGTCTGGCTTATAGATAAAAAACCGGGGAGAAGAGCAGGTAGGGGCAAGAAAAAGAGCAGAGAAAGAAAGAAAGAGAGAGAAGAAAAAAAAAATAAAAAAAAAATAAATAAATAAATAAAAAAAAAAAAAAAAAAAAAAGAGAACAGGGGTAGATACTGAAAATATATATCCACAATAACGAGAGCACTCCCATTTTCATTATAGCTCCATCTAGATTAACAGGATATTTCCTCACTAGTTTTTACTTATCCCTCTTTAGAATTAATATATTCTTTAACTTTATCTGCTTCAGAGAAAACTTTCTTGACACCATTATCATCTACTATGATCTTAGCAGGATAAATCAGTCGTGCATTCATTCCTTTTTTAATCATTACTGTACACAGGGGAGCCATAACTTTTCTTTTTTGTACTGTCCTCATAGGAGAAATCTTGAAATAGTAATATCTTCCTATCATGGATACTGAACGATTCAAATTTTCTGTATAATCTCAACATTTCAACTTTATCTTGAAACCTCAACAGTTTAAATATACATACCCTGTCTTTACTTATACCATTCTCAGCATATCTCTTAGCTCCTAATCTATGGGCTCTCTCTAATAGATAAGGGTAAAGAATGGGTGGAAACCCTAAAGCTTGGGGTAAGATTAAAGAAGTGAACTCAATCAAGTTATTATATTCTGCTGTTTCAGGGATTCCTAAAATTCTGATATTATTGCGTCTCGAGCGATCTTCTTGCTCTTCTAGGCGCAATTCAATACTTTGAATCTTAGACTGTTGTTTAGCTAACATAGATTCCTGTTTATTTATTAGATCTTCCATATCAGAAATCCTACTCTCCGCCTCTGCCATTCTAGTGGCGAATTGTTTTCACCTCTGTATTGAGGGTATTGAGTTCGGTTGAAATAGTGTTTAACTCCTTTTTAATCATTTCAAATTGAGGTGAAAAGAGGTTACTGAGTTGAAGTACCAGGGATTGGTTATCAGTGCTAATGACTGGGGTTTCAGAAGAGCTAGAGCTCATGTCTAATACCTTGCTCTTTTTATCTTTGGATTTAACAGGCATTTTGGTATAGGGGTTGGTTAACCTGCGTGAAGTATTTTTCCATAAGCAAAAAAAGTGGAAAATGGTGCTGCCAAAAAAAAAATAGCAACAATAGTGAGCAAGTGAACTGTGATAAAATGTTTCTAAATGTGCTTCTGAGTGTAAACAAAATTGTTTTGTGTTTTTTCTTTTTTTTTGTGTCTTTCTTCCTTTTTCCCTTTCTTTTCTTTTTATCTTTTTCTTTCTTTTTATCTTTTTCTTTTTTTTTTTTTTTTTTTTTTTTTTTATATTTGCTTAATTGAGATGTGTATATAGGTTACAGGGACACTTAATTAAGTGACCATATGTGTATTTACAAATAGTGCAATTAGTGATTATTTTTAATCCTGGAACGAGAGGGGAACCTATCCAGAGCTTCCCCTTCACTAAGAGGAGAGAGAAAAAAGCAACCAACTAAAAAAGTGGGAGAAACAACCCTATACAATTATTGCAAATAAAGAGACAAGTGTGCAGCTACCATTACCCAATATATGTCAGTCACTGTACTTATGCAAACAAATATGGTACAATAAACACAAATCCTGATAACCAGTCTTTCTTTTTCTTCCTTTTCCTTCCCCCCCTTCCCTCCTCTTTCCTCTTTCCTTTCCCTTTTCTCCCCTTCTTTCTCTTTTTCCTTTCTTTTTCTTTTCCTATACTACTTCAATGATATGATATAGATCAGATGGCAGAAAAACTCAGCACAGTCCACAGAATGATCCCCGTAAACTGCCAATATTAATTACAGTCTTAATATCTTCATGAATATGCTCTTAATATTGTTTAGAGTCCCAGTATTTCTTCTAGGATAGAAAAAAAAGCAAAAAAGCAAAGGAACTTATTAACCAAATATAGCTGAGTTATACTCCCTTCTTCTAGTTATGAGCACAGATGCATAAGGGAAGGTCCTTTTAAAAGTCCCCTTGTACTCCTTTTTGTTTCTTGGGGCCCAGGTTACAGTCAGCTATGTCTCCGGTGAAATAGTAACAAAAGAAGAAAAAAAAAAAAAAAAAAAAAAAAAAGTTCCACTTAAATAAAAGATTGCATACCAGTGGTCATAGGAATCGCAAGGCCGGCAACCATCTTATGTGTATCAAAGTTCACTTTTTACTTTACCAGACTTCCAGATGCATCATGTACCCTGGACTGGGAAGACAGATCCCCTGCGTTCTGGTTCAGTATCCTCCACAGCCTTAATTTCTGCAGTACTGTGTTCATATGTACTGGCGCCACTCCACTGGGTCTCTGGTGAAGGGCCGAAGAAGACAGGTGGTCTCACAAGATCCCTCCGCGGCTGTTTTGTCTCGGTCCTATGGATACCTCCGCAGAGGCCAGCAGCTCCGACCCGTTTCGCCCTACCAGGAGGGCACGGGTATTCCTTTCTCCCCGGCGTCTGCTCCGGTATCTATTCCGGGTGTTCGACCAGCGGTAAGAGGCTGTGAAATAGAAAATCCCAAAAAGCCGGTTCAAACTAATCCACGGTCTTACATGCGATTCCTGAGGTCTTGCTACTGAGCACAGGGTAGCAGTGCATTACCAATTTAGCGCTTCCGCTGCCGAGTGCTGCAGCGATCTCTATGCAGCAGTATAAAGCCCAAAAGCCGGCGTGGATATGGCCGTGGGCAGGCTCGTTCAGAAGGGAGGTTTGTAGGATCTTACTTCATCCCTCTAAGCCGCTGATACCAGGACAGCGTGCGTGAGAGCTCCTCCTCTTCCAACGGAAGTCCCGCCTGTGTCAAGGAATGATTGCTAACACTGTTTTCTGTTATTGAAATTTATTGTGATTTTACACTTGTATGCCTTACATTAAACCTCAATAAAAATATTATTAAAAAAAAAAATGAAAATTGAATAAATTAGTTTTTTCATGTTTTCCTCTACTTAACTGCAAAGGGCTCCAATGCACCTATATGCCTATAAGTGTGTACATATGTATTTATGTATTTATATGTGTATATATGTCTGTAAATAGATATATACACATATAAATACATAAATACATACAGTATGTACACATATATAGGCATAGGTAACAAAAACTTGCACTCGCTGGTCTTTCTAAAACACACTTTTTACTGTGAAAACATAGTGACGTTTCGGGGACAAAGTATCCTCTTCCTCAGACACAGTGTAATAACATCTCATACAATATATAGAGCATACAAACACAATGACCCCTCCCCCATAATTAAGACCAAAAAAAACGCCAAAATGCAGTCATGGTAACCACCTTATGGCAATGATAAACAAACAGTGATCATGATAATGGCCTATCAATACAATATGTACAATAACTTCATCAAAATAATCAGTGACATTATAGTAACCTAACAGCAACATGAAACCATAATTTCTTATGAGAGGCAGTCACTACAACATTTGAGATTTGCAAATTCAGAGATTGCGAACAAACACTGCAAATATCTATAATATATCATAGAAATGGCCACATTCCATACTAAAACTCTGAAAACCGTTTTCCACTGACCATATAAAGCTACCTGATGGTATCGATCAATCTAACAGCGTGTCACTAGTCTGTTGTTGTGCACACCGCAAACCGTACATTAACCTCCGCCCGCTGAAAATCCGGAAGTAGAGGGGAGGAGCACAGAATGGTAAACACTAGGTCACAGCGTATACGTTACCATGGTGACCCCTGATGTAAACACTAAACAAACCGGTGCTGGCACATTACACATTACTATACATCACAAACAGTTACAAAGTTTAGGAGAAAAAAAAGAGGGCGCTAAAAGCTAAGTTCCCACCACACTTAGTCAAATAACAGGAAAGTGCAGATATAAAAATTGAAATGAATACCTTTACTCACAGTAAAATACAATGAATTACAACAGTACACATTAAAATATGAATAATAAGATAGAAGGACGTCTCCCTTTAAAATTTGGATTACCACCTTAAAAAGAGTGAAAAATAAGGAAAAAAATTATTTTGTTAAAATGTTTGAGCGTTGTAAAAAGATGCAGCAAGATTGTTACAATGTTAATATCGATCTTGAGTGAACTCTTCACAGTCTTTGTAACAGAGTTTCTTATGTTAGCTGATCGAGAAAATGTTGCAGTTCAGCAAATAGTGTCAGTGTGGAGTTAATATAGTAGAATTTTTCATAAGAATTAAACGATCATGTTGAACACCTTGTTATCAGGTTATACTCACACTTTTCCAAATGACTGTAATAACGGTTTAATAGCTTACACTTTTGGAGATTATCAGAAGTAAACAATATCTCCAAAGTGTTAGTAACTTTCTTACTTGCTTGAGTCGGCTGAACCCGGTCAGCGTGATTGGAAACTGCTTTCTTTACTCAAAAATCCTATGCTTGAATCGGCTGAACCCGGTCAGCGTGATTGGAGACAGCTTGTTTTTCCAAACCTCTTATGTGTCAGATATTGCAGGATTCCAAGGGGGTAACGAAAATCCACAGACCCGCACTTAGCGTGAATCACGCGCGGGCTACAGAGTAAAACTAGGTACCTAGATTTGAAGATAGAGTAAAGTCTTTTGTTGGGAACAACACAAGTAAGTCTACGCGTTTTCACCCGATAGGGCTTTTTCAAGATACTGGTTAGTTCCCGGGGCAAGGTTTAAATGATCATTGGATTGTGTTCATTGGTTGTGAGTCTTTCCAATTAAAGGTGGAATTTGATCAAGCTTATTTATACTTAAGGTGGTATATTGTGTTCATTTGGATTGGGTCATCCGTTCGTTCAATAAAAGCTTGATACACATAATATTTCTAAAAATTTTATTGCGCTCAAACTTAGAGATATCATGACATATGTTTGAATGCTCAGTTAAGGTGGTAAAACTCGATTAAGGTGGTAAAACCAAAGGTGGTATTTTATATTAAAAAATAAGTTTCATATCTATTGGAATGGACAGTTTGATCACCTAGTACATAAAAAATAAAAATGATCATAGAAATTATTTATTAGAATTCTTTGGACATCAGCTTATCACAGTTGGGGTTATATATTAGATAGTTCTAGAGAGTAGAGAATGATTTTTCATTATATTTAATACAACCTTATAGTAAATTAATCAAAACTATAAAACCTTTTACTGATTACTAAATGTTAATAAAATTCTTTTTTAATTTCTAAAATTCTAAAGGATTATTTATCTTTTATACATTTTTAAAATCATTCTAGAGTCAATGTTATCAGTTCTTCATATAGGATTTAGGATATTTTCATATATTATCTATATGTTAATTGTGAATTTATTATATCTTAATTCCTAAAAAAGGGGATAGATCTATCTCTGAATTGAGGCCTCGGGGGAAAAGGGTGTCAAATTTATAGATAGTTCGGCTTCTTTTTTGAGTAATTTGCTTTTCGAAGTGCACTCCTCTCCAATCTCCTCTGACCTTACATATTCCCCAATATTTTAAATGCTGTAAATTATTTTTGTGGATCTCTCTAAAATGTTTATATAAGTGGGTGTCTAGATTCCCTTTTTCAATATTACAGAGATGTTCCCTGATCCTGTCACGTAAAAATCTGGTGGTCTCTCCAATATAAAATAAATCACATGAACATTTTAAAAGATATATAATGCCTTTGTGAGAACATCTTATAATATCATTAATTTTAAAAATCTATATTTGTCCCTGTTATCTGAATGGAGCTAATTTTGCTACTGTAACCTACAAGCCCTACATGAAATGCATGGAAAAAAAAACCTTTAGATTATTCCCTTCTGAGATCTTGATCTACCATTGTGATATTGTCTTTCTTTAGGACACTGGGAGCTAGAATTTGCTTCAGATTTCGGGCTTTTCTAAAAATGATTTTTAGGTTTGTATGCTAGAAGATCTCCTATCAAGGGATCTTTTTTAACTATGTGCCAGTGTTTCGTAATTATTTTGCGTAATGTTTGGTGATCGTCATTATAATTTGTTATTAGTGGCTACATCATACTCATTTTTATTATCCCTAATGGCTGATGTGTTTTTCTCTTTATACTGTAAGAGAGAACTTCTTTCCGTTGTTTTAGCTCTAATCATGGCTCCTTCTAGTTCTTGCTCGCTATAACCCTCTTTCATAGAATCTCAGTTGGAGGACATTCACCTGGGTCTCAAAGTCTGTATACCTAGAACAATTTTTCTTAATTCTAAGATATTGACCTATGGGTATATTGCCTTTCCATCTTTCATGGTGGCAACTCTTCTTATGTACATACCCATTACAGTCTACTTGTTTGAAGAATGTTTTAGAAGCTAGACTACCCTCATCAACGAATAATTCTAAATCTAAAAAAGAAATGGAAGTTTTACTATATTGATAGGTGAAATGAAGACCCTTATCATTGGTATTCATCGCTTGAAAGAATAATTTCAGGTTTTCTTCCAGAGCCTTTCCATATAATTAGTATAATCGTCTATATACCTCTTGAAGAGCACGAGGTCCGCGCCAAATTCATGTGACATAAGGAAGTTATCCTCCCAGTCTCCCATGAATATGTTAGCGTAACTTGGCGCAAACCTCGTGCCCATCGCGGTACCCTCTATTTGAAGATAATATCTACCGTTGATTTCAAAGTAATTGTTTTCTAATATAAATTTTATTCCTTTAGAATAAACTTTCTAAGATCACTATCCATATCTTTATCTGATTCCAGAGTGTTTTCAAATGGCCCTTAACCCGTAACGTCACTAGTTGCAAGGAAATAATTATCTTCCATTTAATTTTTTCAACTAATTGTAATACTTGAGTGGAATCTTTTAAATAGGGTGTTAAGATTTTTAACGTATTTCTGAAGAAATATATCCACATATCTGGAAAGGTTAGATGTTATAGAGCCTATTCCAAGATATGATGGGTCTCCCCGGAGGGTTTGTAAGATCCTTATGAATTTTCGGGAGGAAGTAAAAGATGGGGGGTTCTTGGGGAATTCAGGATACAGGTAATTGAATTCATTATCATTAATAGTACCCCCATCCTTTCCCTCCTCCAAAATGCAAAGTAAATTTTCTCTTAATCTTATTGATCGGGTTTAAGTTCTAATATTTTGTATGTTTTGGGGTCACTCAATATTCTGTTTGCTTCTGTTATATAATAGTTGGGGTTTGTTCATAATATCACAACCCCCCCCACCCTTATCTGCTGGCTTTATAATTACATCTTTATCTTTCTGTAGTTTATCTATAATTTCTTTATCTTTTTTTGATAGATTAAAATTGGGCCTCGATTTTTTAGGGTTAAATTCTTTTAAAGTCTTTAAGACCATCTTTTCAAAGGTTTCTATGTGGGGGGCTAGATCCTTTGGCGTATGAGGGATAGAATTTGGATATGGGTCTAAGGTTAGTGTGGGTTCTTTTATTCGTCAATATCTGTGTATAATTTTAAGGGAATTTTAGATGGATTTACCTGTCTTTCTATGGAATCTTCAGAAAATAACGTTTTAGTGTTAACTTTCTGATGAATTGTTATCAATGATTATGGGTATTGAATTTGTTCAGTGATATAGTTCGGAGCAAATGATAAACCTAATGATATTAATCCTTGTTTTTCATCATTATTCAACTTCCTTTTTACTCAAGTTGAAAATACCTGTATTACCAATATTTATCTAACTCTCTTTGCCTCTCTTCTATTCTTTCTTCCTCTTTGTCCCTCTAATTGCCTTTTTCCTTAGATTTGATGGGGTGTAAGGTTTCTCTCTTTTTTCTAGAGCTGCAAGGTTCTTTGAGGTCAAAAAAATAGGTGGCGCAAGTGAATGCTGTTCTGACTAATAATGGTGTAAAATGTATTTTAGATTCCTTGTGTGTCTGATAATGTTCTCAACCTTACATAGGCTGTATTGAAATTTCAAGTGTAAATGGTGTCTCTCCAGGACAATAAAGCTTCTAGATTCAAATTCTATAGTATAAATATATATATATTTATTGAATAAAAGATTCTTATTATTAAATGAACGATTCTTATATATGAGATCAAAATAATGATGATCTATTCACAAGTGATAATCAGTTTGACAATTTAAAAACATTTGGTAAAATATAAATAAGATAGTACAATATTAAAAAACACGGTGTTCTTCATAAACAAAAAACTATAAAAACTCAAATTGAGATAATATAAGCAAGCAGGTGTATCTCAGAAGATAAAACCAAAAATAACAAGAGGAGACTCATGTACCTCTAAGCGTATGACTAGCCAAAAAACCTATAGAAATGCATATAAGAGTAATGAAAACCATATGTCTGGTATCCCCGTTAAACTAGCGTATATATATACTTTCACAGATGTATACAGGGTTAAGCAAATGTATACAGTTCCTCATGCTTATGTTCTGGCAAAACATGGGGTGTTATCCTTCCGTCAAAAATATATTTGAGTCAATATTAGTTGAAACAAGTGGTGGCAAAATGTAGCCAGTAATATGTAGCTGCAGTGTTATTTCTTAGATTTCAGCGTCTCTGTTTTTTAATCAGAGGTAGGTTTACATACGGTTTTTAGCTGGTGTAGCGATTCTTCCTTAAAAACAGTGCACTGTTGACGTCTTTCCCTCTGCTGTGCACGAAAAGCCGGTGGAAGTACTAAGTCCCTTAGCCTTCCGTTTACCAGCTGTTTGGTAGTTGTTTCCTTAGATTCGTTGTTTACCCAGTAATGGGCCTTGATGGTATTCTTATGAGCTCCGGTCACAACTTGCTTCTTTCTTTGTGAGTGTATAACCCAGACTCGGTCTTTATTTTCACCGGTCTCCTGGCTGTTATCACAGCTGACAAAGTTCTCCTCTGGGCAGCTGAGTTGTTTTGGCTCACTTCTTAATTTCAAGTGATCAGGTTTATACCGCGTTTCGGCGTTTCTGCCTTTCTCAAGATACCTGATTGAACCACCTGGTAGCCTTTTTATCTGGATCTCCCATGTTCCATCTCTTCGCTTAACCCTTAATGTTTCCTGTTTCTTGTGGATTCGTTTAGAGTTTTACTGTAATCTTAGTTCTTCCACTGTCCTTGTGTGAAAGGTTTTCTTAAAAGAATATATTTTTTATTTAAATCCTCCAGGTTCATTTTCTCCATATTAGACATCACATAAACAGTAATATTTGGTTCATATATTTCGAGTTCATATTTACAGATATTCTACATTCTTTTTATATGCCTAATTCAACTTGATATATGGAAACTTACTATAAAAACTATGTTATTATAATATTATAGTAATAATAGTATATATATTTATATTCCAGAAAAATTAATGCAATTAATTGATAAAGTTTGTGTGAATATGTAAATGTTCAAATTAGCTAATTTTGTGATTCTAAATCAGATATTAATTCTATATAGGTATACTTATACAGGCCTGTATTCTTGTTATACTTGTATAGTGGGGTATTTCTTCATCTCATATATAGGTGTTATTTATACATAAGTGTTGTTTATCCAGGTTGTAGAAACGATCCTGGAAGTGCTTATGATACACCAACTCTTTAATAGTTAGAGGATATTTGTATCTAGAAACATATATTGTTTTATATTAAACATCAATGACTCTTGTTTTTATATTCCTGCCATATGTTGTCACCTCATTTCCTACTATATTCTTTACCTCGATAAAGTTATGTGTGTGTTTGTATCTTACTAATGGAGAGTGGTATTCATATAGCGTATTACTTTATATACAAGGAAGTATTGATTGTATTATAAGTCTACATTATAGAATTAAGGTCTAGTTCACTATTTAATCCCTTAGGGAATAAGGTCCCCCATTCTAAAGATAATTTCCAGCTTCTTTATGGAGTAACTTTCTCTCCATGTTCCCTCCTCTATTGTCTTCTCTTACTAGTTTAATGCCCCCAAGTATTTTTGTTCTTTTGGATTGCTATTTGATGTTCCTTAAAGTGTACATAACAGTCTTGTATTTTCTTTGCCCTGCTCTATGCACCAAATGTGTTCTCTAATTCGCTCTCTGAGACTTTCTGCTCGTTTTGCTCCCAGGTATTGTAATTTGCACGAACACTGTAATATGTATATGACATTGTTGTCCTGTGCATCTTATTATGTCATTTATTTTAAAATTCATGTTGTTACTTGTTGAAGTTATTGATTCGTTTTATGGTCTAAATTGGCAAGACCTTACAATCATAACAGGGAAAGAAACCTGTTAGTCGCCTCCCCTTTTTAGATTCACTATGTTTTTTGGTAGTTTTACATTTATATTCACTTGGTGAAAGTATGTTCTTAAGGTTTGTTGCTTTTCTATATATTATATCTGGTGTTGGTTTAAGTTGTTTTCCAATAACTGGGTCACTTCTGGTCAAATGCCAGTGTTTCTTAATGATATTTTGTACTTGTTTATATATGTGCTGAATATGTAGTTATAAAGGGTATTTTTAACATGTTGAAGTCAGTCTCTCGGTTATGATTTAGTTTTTTATACTTCTAGTAGTGTTTCTCTCTTTATTTCTCTAACTATGTTTTTTGTATTAATGATTTGTATTTCATTATATCCTTTTTCTACAAACCTGTCCTGTATAGTCAGTGCTTGTCTGTCAAAGTCTGCTATGTCGCTACAGTTACGTCTAATACGTGAAAACTGTTCCTTTCGGTATGTTTTTTTCCACCTTTATGTGGTGACTACTGTTACGTTCAATATAGTTGTTTAGCATCGATTTTTTGTGGAATATATACAGAATTAGAAAACATGATATTTTTAATATGAGGAATAACATTCTGGAAGACCTTGATACTAGGCTTAATGTATTAAATCCTACACACACACACCGACTAGAATAAATAAAAATCGATGAAACAGAAATTCTAGATGACCTAGAGAACATTTTGACTTAAAGAATCAAACTAAAAATTAGAAATAGCATTTCTAAATAAATACAATAATGAAAATGGTCCCTAGAGGCCTACGGTTTAAAAAAGATTGTACATTCAAAGCTTAATGAAGAACTAAATAAAGAGTGGTATGATACACTCGAAAACAGCATCCATAGGAGCTGATTAACATTATTATTAAAGCAAGGAATATTTCTATAGTAGAAATAGGAGAAAAGATCCAAGAAGTAAAAATAAATTAGAGGGAATTAAACTTAAAGAGACATCTAACCTGAGACAACAGGAGACTTATAAAAAAACCGGAAGATTTAAAATAGGGGTATTAGAAATTAAATGGAAAAAATTTAGACGCGATCTAGAAGACTATAATAAAAATGGGAATTCAGATGAAGATGATATTACAGATGTAAATTCTAACAGCGCACACATATTTAGTAACAAAGCCACACTAGAGGAAAAACACCATATCCACAAATCCCAATAAGAATCTAAATTTGAAAGATCACAACAAATACAATAGTAAATTCTACAATCAACATAAATACAAATGACAGATTTAAAGATAGGAAAATGACGAGCAATATAAAAACAAAAATGAAATTATCAGAGAGAAATGAGACATGGAAACAGAAAGGGTTACACAAACGATAATGACAGACGGAATTGGTATACAGATGAAACATATCATAATAGAGGAAGAAGGAGATTTAGGAACGATTGGGATAGGAATAGAGATTATGATGATAGATATAATGACACTAGGAATAGGAGAGAATTTCACGATAATGAAAATTACCACTATGGGAGAAACCATGAAGAAGGAGAGAGAAGACAAGATAATCACTTTGAGAAAAATAGACACTACAACACATATTATGGGAGTAGACATTGGAATACACAAGGAAGGGAGTCACATTATCACGTAACTAATAGATCAGCACATAACGAATGGAAAGATCCCTACTATAGCAATGAGGATCAGCACACTCCACAACATAATAGAGATCCACGAAGACACAAACAGTTACAAAAAGACAGTAATTATAAATCACACACAGAAAAGAGACAAACACCTAACAAATGGGAAGTTAAGACACAGAATAGATTTAGTTCACTAACAGAAGAAAATAACACCGGTGAAACATCAACACAAACAAAAGTAGGCACATCAAAATCTTTTTTAGAGGAGGGACCAATTCAGTCACACGACCCTCCAAAGGGAAAACGAAGACTAGAGGAGGTAGAGGAAGAGGGATTAGAAAGCGCAAAAAAGGCAACCAAGAAATCAAAGTAAAAACAAGAGGTATTTTCAACCTGAGTAAAATAACATTAAGTCAAGAAGAAACATCCATATTAAGTAAAGGATTATCATTTGCTCCGGCAAACAAACTTAATAAGTTTGAAACTCTAATTAATGTGAACCAACTAACTAGGAAATTAACCCTGAAAAAATATTTCATGAAAAATCCAATAACGAATTATGCTAATGAAGACCCCACATATATACATACTAATTTAAAACAAAAATCCAACTTCTTTCCAACTCATGAAAAAGGGAGCGCAATAGAGATGTTTGAAAGGAAAGTGAAAGAAGATATAGATAAAATAGACACTAATAAAGACATGAAGTGGAATATGACCAAAAAAGAAAAACAAACCCTCAAAGGACTTAAAGAGAATAAAAACATCATTATAAAACAAGCAGACAAAGGGGGAGGGGTCGTAATTATGGATACAAGTAAATATCTGACAGAAGCATATAGACTATTAGGAGATACAGTGACATATAAGAAACTTGTCAATAACCCTATAAATAGAATGAAAAATAATCTCGACAACATGCTGATAGAGGCAAAAACTAAAGGAATAATTAACACCCAAGAATTCAAATTCCTTAACACAGAATACCCCAGAACACCTGTGTTCTATTTTTTGCCAAAAGTACATAAAGATATATCAAATCCACCAGGACGCCCCATTATATCGGGCATTGATTCGTTAACTTCCAACCTCTCACAGTATGTTGACTTTTTTTCTGCAGAAACATGTAAAGAACATATCCTCTTATTTAAAAGACACCAAACATTTTCTCAATATCATTAAAGACATAAAATGGAAGGACAATTACTTAATGGCTACGTGTGATGTAAGCTCACTTTACACCTGTATTGAACACACTATGGGCTAGAAGCTACAGAAATGTATCTAAAACAAGATAAAGATATGAATCCCATTCAACAAAAATTTATTTTAGATTGTATGGCTTTTATTTTACAGAATAACTATTTTAAATTTGATGGAAAGTATTACCTCCAACAAAGAGGCACTGTAATGGGCACGAGATTCGCACCCAGCTACGCGAATTTATTCGTGGGAAAATTTGAGGAGAATTTTATAAACTCTACTCCTTGGGGTGCGAATCTCGTGCTCTTTAAACGTTTTATAGATGACGTCTTTATCATCTGGGAGGGGGACCAGGAACTATTTTTACTATTCATGGAAGATCTTAACAGTAATAACTTGGGACTTTTATTTAGCCATGAATGCAGTAAGGAACACATCAGCTTTCTAGACATTGAGGTATCTATCACTGACAATAAAATCAACACCACTACATTTTTTAAAAAAATCGATGCTAACAACTATATTGAACGTAACAGTAGTCACCACATAAAGTGGAAAAAAACATACCGAAAGGACAGTTTTCACGTATTAGACGTAACTGTAGCGACATAGCAGACTTTGACAGACAAGCACTGACTATACAGGACAGGTTTGTAGAAAAAGGATATAATGAAATACAAATCATTAATACAAAAAACATAGTTAGAGAAATAAAGAGAGAAACACTACTAGAAGATAAAAAACTAAATCAAACCGAAGAGACTGACTTCAACATGTTAAAAATACCCTTTATAACAACATATTCAGCACAATATAAACAAGTACAAAATATCATTAAGAAACACTGGCATTTGGCCAGAAGTGACCCAGTTATTGGAAAACAACTTAAACCAACACCAGATATAATATATAGAAAAGCAACAAACCTTAAGAACATACTTTCACCAAGTGAATATAAATGTAAAACTACCAACAACATAGTGAATCTAAAAGGGGAGCGACTAACAGGTTTCTTTCCCTGTTATGATTGTAAGTCTTGCCAATTTAGCCATAAAACGAATCAAATAACTTCAACAAGTAACAACATGAATTTTAAAATAAATGACATAATAAGATGCACAGACAACAATGTCATATACATATTACAGTGTTCGTGCAAATTACAATACCTGGGACAAACGAGCAGAAGTCTCAGAGAGCGAATTAGAGAACACATTTGGTGCATAGAGAGGGCAAAGAAAATACAAGACTGTATGTACACTTTAAGGAACATCATAATAGCAATCCAAAAGAACTAAAATATTGGGGCATTAAACTAGTAAGAGAAGACAATAGAGGAGGGAACATGGAGAGAAAGTTACTCCATAAAGAAGCTGAAATTATCTTTAGAATGGGGACCTTATTCCCTAAGGGATTAAATAGTGAACTAGACCTTAATTCTATAATGTAGACTTATAATACAATCAATACTTCCTTGTATAAAGTAATACGCTATATGAATACAACTCTCCATTAGTAAGATACAAACACACACATAACTTATATCGAGGTAAAGAATATAGTAGGAAATGAGGTGACAACATATGGCAGGAATATAAAAACAAGAGTCATTGATGTTAATAAAACAATATATGTTTCTAGATACAAATATCTCTAACTATTAAAGATTTGTGTATCATAAGCACTTCCAGTATCTTTTCTACAACCTGGATAAACAACACTTATGTATAAATAACACCTATATATGAGATGAAGAAATACCCCACTATACAAGTATAACAAGAATACAGGACTGTATAAGTATACTCTATATAGAATTAATATCTGATTTAGAATCACAAAAATTAGCTAATTGAGCATTTACATATTCACACAAACTTTATAAATTAATTGCATTAATTTTCTGGAATATATATATATACTATTATTACTATAATATTATAATAACATATTTTTATAGTAAGTTTCCATATATCAAGTTGAATTAGGCATATAAAAAAGAATGTAGAATATCTGTAAATATGAACTCGAAATATATGAACCAAATATTACTGTTTATGTGATGTCTAATATGGAGAAAATGAACCTGAGGATTTAAATAAAAAATATAATTATTTTAAGAAAACCTTTCACAAAGGACAGTGGAAGAACTAAGATTACAGTAAAACTCTAAACGAATCCACAAGAAACAGAAACATTAAGGGTTAAGCTGAAGAGATGGAACATGGGAGATCCAGATAAAAAGGCTACAGGTGGTTCAATCAGGTATCTTGAGAAAGGCAGAACGCCGAAACGCGTAGAAACCTGATCACTTGAAATTAAGAAGTGAGCCAAAACAACTCAGCTCCAGAGGAGAACTTTGTCAGCTGTGATAACAGCAAGGAGACCGGTGAAAATAAAGACCGAGTCTGGGTTATACACTCACAAAGAAAGAAGCAAGTTGTGACCGGAGCTCATAAGAATACCATCAAGGCCCATTACTGGGTAAACAACGAATCTAAGGAAACAACTACCAACACAGCTGGTAAACGGAGGCTAAGGGACTTAGTACTCCACCGGCTTTTTCTGCACAGCAGAGGGAAGACGTCAACAGTGCACTGTTTTTAAGGAAGGAATCGCTACACCCAGCTAAAAACCGTATGTAAACCTACCTCTGATTAAAAAACAGAGACGCTGAAATCTAAGAAATAACACTGCAGCTACATATTACTGGCTACATTTTGCCACACTTGTTTCAATATATATTGACTCAAATATATTTTTGACGGAAGGATAACCACCCCATGTTTTGCCAGAACATTAAGCAATGAGGAACTGTATAACATTTGCTTAACCCTTATACATCTGTGAAGTATATATATACGCTAGTTTAACGGATACCAGACATATGGTTCATATACTCTTATATGCATTTCTATATGTTTTTTGCTAGTCATACGCTTAGAGGTACATGAGTCTCCTCTGTTTATTTTTTGGTTTTATCTTCTGAGTACACCTGCTTGCTTATATTATCTCAATTTGAGTTTTTATAGTTTTTTGTTTATGAAGAACACCGGTGTTTTTAATATTGTACTATCATATTTTATATTTTACCAAATGTTTTAAATTGTCAACTGATTATCACTTGTGAATAGATCATCATTATTTTGATCTCATATATAAGAATCGTTCATTTAATAAATAAGAATCTTTTATTCAATAAATATATATATATTTATACTATAGAATTTGAATCTAGAAGCTTTATTGTCCTGGAGAGACACCATTTACACTTGAAATTTCAATACAGCCTATGTAAGGTGAGAACATTATCAGACACACAAGGAATCTAAAATACATTTTACACCATTATTAGTCAGAACAGCATTCACTTGCGCCACCTATTTTTTTGACCTATAGTACACAAAACCGTTGGGATAGTTTTTTAAGGTGAGCATAGTTCTGCCCGACTGAATAGGCAATCACTATCATATACTGTCTTAAGGTTCTTTGAGGTGCCCTCCCTCGGAGGGCTGTTCCCTAAAAAATCTTTCTCATTATTGATTATCCCGATCTCACATTCATTATCTAAGGTTGCAAATCTATTGTTGGTTTCTAGATGCCAACTATCCATCCTTGATCTATTTCTCCTATTGTCATAATATTCATCATTTGAGTCATAGTATGAATTTCTTGGTTGTCTTGTATTTTGCCAAAAATTATGGTTATTATGATTTCTATTCTCATAATATTGGGATCTGTACCCATTCCTATATGTATCCCTAAAATTTTGTGGCATTCTGTTACCATAATAATTTTCAGAGTTTTCATGGTATGTTCTATTGTGATAATTAGGATTGTGACGATATTGTTGGAAAGGAGCCTTATATCTATGTGTCCCATAATTAGAACGATCTCTCCAGTTGGTATTGGATTGATATTGTTCTGGATATTGTGTATCATAGGCATTCTCATGCTGGCCATTTTGTATGTTTCTATTCCCATATATCTCAAAATTTTTATTTTTTGGTATATTAGGTAGTATGTGACCTCTAGAATGTTGTCTATTAATATGTTTATGTTTATCCCAATCGTCTGATTGTGTAGTTTCTTTGTTAGCATTCTCAATTCTGTCTTTCAATTCTTTAGTTTGTTCCAATAAATCATTCCTATCTCTTTCTAATTTCTTCCATTTGGTATCTAGTAGGCCATGTTTTAGTTCTATCAATTTATTTACTAGGATATTCTGCCTTTCTTTAAAGTTAGGGTGTTCTTTCTTATTTTCTAATTGGTTTTTGAGATCTGTAATTTTAGTATTGATTTCCTCTAAGGTTTCGTTACGTGATTTTTTTATAATTTCAATCAATTTTAGTGAAGTTTCTTTTAGTGCCAAATCCCATTCTTTTTGGTGTGTTTGTTTTAAAGTGAAAGTGCATGCTTTCTTAAATTTCAAGCCTCTAGGAATTATATTTAAATTAGTATATTTTTCTAAAAAAAACAATTCCATTTTTTGTTTAATTTCTTTTACCATTAATTTGTCTAGTTCATTGACTAGTTGGTGAAAGT
Organism: Bombina bombina; assembly: GCF_027579735.1. Taxonomy (NCBI): domain Eukaryota; kingdom Metazoa; phylum Chordata; class Amphibia; order Anura; family Bombinatoridae; genus Bombina; species Bombina bombina. The sequence goes on along the minus strand of NC_069502.1, from coordinate 651,648,130 downwards.
CTAAAAGATTGCCTTGTGGGCGTTCCTCAGTGATATGTGTATTACTTAATTCAGATAATAAATTTTCTCTGAATGAAAAAAGTTCAGAGTCCATAGTGCAAATAAAGTGCTAAAGGACAAGTGCTATGTGAGGTTACTACAAAATTAGAATTAAATAAAAATAGTTAATTGACTATAAATATGTGCAAAAAGCTGCTATACAAAGGGGAAAGTAAAAACAGGTGAACACAGGAGTATAGCGCTGATAGCTAAAAGAGAACAAGGCCACTCTAAAACAGTCACCCCAGGACTGTCATGAAAAAAACAAAGTTTAGGAGAAAAAAAGAGGGCGCTAAAAGCTAAGTTCCCACCACACTTAGTCAAATAACAGGAAATGCAGATATAAAAATTGAAATGAATACCTTTACTCACAGTAAAATACAATGAATTACAACAGTACACATTAAAATATGAATAATAAGATAGAAGGGACGTCTCCCTTGAAAATTTGGATTACCACCTTAAAAAGAGTGAAAAATAAGGAAAAAAATTATTTTGTTAAAATGTTTGAGCGTTGTAAAAAGATGCAGCAAGATTGTTACAATGTTAATATCGATCTTGAGTGAAATCTTCACAGTCTTTGTAACAGAGTTTCTTATGTTAGCTGATCGAGAAAATGTTGCAGTTCAGCAAATAGTGTCAGTGTGGAGTTAATATAGTAGAATTTTTCATAAGAATTAAACGATCATGTTGAACACCTTGTTATCAGGTTATACTCACACTTTTCCAAATGACTGTAATAACGGTTTAATAGCTTACACTTTTGGAGATTATCAGAAGTAAACAATATCTCCAAAGTGTTAGTAACTTTTCTTACTTGCTTGAGTCGGCTGAACCCGGTCAGCGTGATTGGAAACTGCTTTCTTTACTCCAAAAATCCTATGCTTGAATCGGCTGAACCCGGTCAGCGTGATTGGAGACAGCTTGTTTTTCCAAACCTCTTATGTGTCAGATATTGCAGGATTCCAAGGGGGTAACGAAAATCCACAGACCCGCACATAGCGTGAATCACGCGCGGGCTACAGAGTAAAACTAGGTACCTAGATTTGAAGATAGAGTAAAGTCTTTTGTTGGGAACAACACAAGTAACTCTACGCGTTTCACCCGATAGGGCTTTTTCAAGATACTGGTTAGTTCCCGGGGCAAGGTTTAAATGATCATTGGATTGTGTTCATTGGTTGTGAGTCTTTCCAATTAAAGGTGGAATTTGATCAAGCTTATTTATACTTAATCGTTTAATTCTTATGAAAAATTCTACTATATTAACTCCACACTGACACTATTTGCTGAACTGCAACATTTTCTCGTTCAGCTAACATAAGAAACTCTGTTACAAAGACTGTGAAGATTTCACTCAAGATCGATATTAACATTGTAACAATCTTGCTGCATCTTTTTACAACGCTCAAACATTTTAACAAAATAATTTTTTTCCTTATTTTTCACTCTTTTTAAGGTGGTAATCCAAATTTTAAAGGGAGACGTCCCTTCTATCTTATTATTCATATTTTAATGTGTACTGTTGTAATTCATTGTATTTTACTGTGAGTAAAGGTATTCATTTCAATTTTTATATCTGCATTTCCTGTTATTTGACTAAGTGTGGTGGGAACTTAGCTTTTAGCGCCCTCTTTTTTTCTCCTAAACTTTTTTTTTCATGACAGTCCTGGGGTGACTGTTTTAGAGTGGCCTTGTTCTCTTTTAGCTATCAGCGCTATACTCCTGTGTTCACCTGTTTTTACTTTCCCCTTTGTATAGCAGCTTTTTGCACATATTTATAGTCAATTAACTATTTTTATTTAATTCTAATTTTGTAGTAACCTCACATAGCACTTGTCCTTTAGCACTTTATTTGCACTATGGACTCTGAACTTTTTTCATTCAGAGAAAGTTTATTATCTGAATTAAGTAATACACATATCACTGAGGAACGCCCACAAGGCAATCTTTTAGACTTTCACCAACTAGTCAATGAACTAGACAAATTAATGGTAAAAGAAATTAAACAAAAAATGGAATTGTTTTTTTTAGAAAAATATACTAATTTAAATATAATTCCTAGAGGCTTGAAATTTAAGAAAGCATGCACTTTCACTTTAAAACAAACACACCAAAAAGAATGGGATTTGGCACTAAAAGAAACTTCACTAAAATTGATTGAAATTATAAAAAAATCACGTAACGAAACCTTAGAGGAAATCAATACTAAAATTACAGATCTCAAAAACCAATTAGAAAATAAGAGAGAACACCCTAACTTTAAAGAAAGGCAGAATATCCTAGTAAATAAATTGATAGAACTAAAACATGGCCTACTAGATACCAAATGGAAGAAATTAGAAAGAGATAGGAATGATTTATTGGAACAAACTAAAGAATTGAAAGACAGAATTGAGAATGCTAACAAAGAAACTACACAATCAGACGATTGGGATAAACATAAACATATTAATAGACAACATTCTAGAGGTCACATACTACCTAATATACCAAAAAATAAAAATTTTGAGATATATGGGAATAGAAACATACAAAATGGCCAGCATGAGAATGCCTATGATACACAATATCCAGAACAATATCAATCCAATACCAACTGGAGAGATCGTTCTAATTATGGGACACATAGATATAAGGCTCCTTTCCAACAATATCGTCACAATCCTAATTATCACAATAGAACATACCATGAAAACTCTGAAAATTATTATGGTAACAGAATGCCACAAAATTTTAGGGATACATATAGGAATGGGTACAGATCCCAATATTATGAGAATAGAAATCATAATAACCATAATTTTTGGCAAAATACAAGACAACCAAGAAATTCATACTATGACTCAAATGATGAATATTATGACAATAGGAGAAATAGATCAAGGATGGATAGTTGGCATCTAGAAACCAACAATAGATTTGCAACCTTAGATAATGAATGTGAGATCGGGATAATCAATAATGAGAAAGATTTTTTAGGGAACAGCCCTCCGGGAGGGCACCTCAAAGAACCTTGCAGCTCTAGAAAAAAGAGAGAAACCTTACACCCCATCAAATCTAAGAAAAAGGCAATTAGAGGACAAAGAGGAAGAAAGAATAGAAGGAGAGGCAAAGAGAGTGAGATAAATATTGGTAATACAGGTATTTTCAACTTGAGTAATAAAGAATTGAATAATGATGAAAAAAGGATATTATCATTAGGTTTATCATTTGCTCCAACTACTACTCTGAACAAATTCAATACCCATATTCATGTAAAACAATTCATCAGAAAGTTAACACTAAAACGTTATTTTCTGAAGAATCCCATAGAAAGACAGGTAAATCCATCTAAATTCCCTAAAATTATAACAGATATTGACGATAAAAGAACCCACACTAACCTTAGACCCATATCCAAATTCTATCCCTCATACGCCAAAGGATCTAACATAGAAACCTTTGAAAAGATGGTCTTAAAAGACTTAAAAGAATTTAACCCTAAAAAATCGAGGCCCAATTTTAATCTATCAAAAAAAGATAAAGAAATTATAGATAAACTACAGAAAGATAAAGATGTAATTATAAAGCCAGCAGATAAGGGTGGGGGGGTTGTTATTATGAACAAAACTAATTATATAACAGAAGCAAACATATAATATTGAGTGACCCCAAAACATACAAAATATTAGAACTTAACCCGATCAATAAGATTAAGAAAAATTTACTTTGCATTTTGGAGGAGGGAAAGGATGGGGGTACTATTAATGATAATGAATTCAATTACCTGTATCCTGAATTCCCAAGAACCCCCATCTTTTACTTCCTCCCGAAAATTCATAAGGATCTTACAAACCCTCCGGGGAGACCCATCATATCTGGAATAGGCTCTATAACATCTAACCTTTCCAGATATGTGGATATATTTCTTCAGAAATACGTTAAAAATCTTAACACCTATTTAAAAGATTCCACTCAAGTATTACAATTAGTTGAAAAAATTAAATGGGAAGATAATTATTTCCTTGCAACTAGTGACGTTACATCCCTTTACACGATCATTGATCATGAACAGGGCCTAAGGGCCATTGAAAACACTCTGGAATCAGATAAAGATATGGATAGTGATCTTAGAAAGTTTATTCTAAAAGGAATAAAATTTATATTAGAAAACAATTACTTTGAATTCAACGGTAGATATTATCTTCAATTAGAGGGTACCGCGATGGGCACGAGGTTTGCGCCAAGTTACGCTAACATATTCATGGGAGACTGGGAGGATAACTTCCTTATGTCACATGAATTTGGCGCGGACCTCGTGCTCTTCAAGAGGTATATAGACGATATACTAATTATATGGAAAGGCTCGGAAGAAAACCTGAAATTATTCTTTCAAGCGATGAATACCAATGATAAGGGTCTTCATTTCACCTATCAATATAGTAAAACTTCCATTTCTTTTTTAGATTTAGAATTATTCGTTGATGAGGGTAGTCTAGCTTCTAAAACATTCTTCAAACAAGTAGACTGTAATGGGTATGTACATAAGAAGAGTTGCCACCATGAAAGATGGAAAGGCAATATACCCATAGGTCAATATCTTAGAATTAAGAAAAATTGTTCTAGGTATACAGACTTTGAGACCCAGGTGAATGTCCTCCAACAGAGATTCTACGAAAGAGGGTATAGCGAGCAAGAACTAGAAGGAGCCATGATTAGAGCTAAAACAACGGAAAGAAGTTCTCTCTTACAGTATAAAGAGAAAAACACATCAGCCATTAGGGATAATAAAAATGAGTATGATGTAGCACTAATAACAAATTATAATGACGATCACCAAACATTACGCAAAATAATTACGAAACACTGGCACATAGTTAAAAAAGATCCCTTGATAGGAGATCTTCTAGCATACAAACCTAAAATCATTTTTAGAAAAGCCCGAAATCTGAAGCAAATTCTAGCTCCCAGTGTCCTAAAGAAAGACAATATCACAATGGTAGATCAAGATCTCAGAGGGAATAATCTAAAGGTTTTTTTTCCATGCATTTCATGTAGGGCTTGTAGGTACAGTAGCAAAATTAGCTCCATTCAGATAACAGGGACAAATATAGATTTTAAAATTAAAGATATTATAAGATGTTCTCACAAAGGCATTATATATCTTTTAAAATGTTCATGTGATTTATTTTATATTGGAGAGACCACCAGATTTTTACGTGACAGGATCAGGGAACATCTCTGTAATATTGAAAAAGGGAATCTAGACACCCACTTATATAAACATTTTAGAGAGATCCACAAAAATAATTTACAGCATTTAAAATATTGGGGAATATGTAAGGTCAGAGGAGATTGGAGAGGAGTGCACTTCGAAAGCAAATTACTCAAAAAAGAAGCCGAACTAATCTATAAATTTGACACCCTTTTCCCCCGAGGCCTCAATTCAGAGATAGATCTATCCCCTTTTTTAGGAATTAAGATATAATAAATTCACAATTAACATATAGATAATATATGAAAATATCCTAAATCCTATATGAAGAACTGATAACATTGACTCTAGAATGATTTTAAAAATGTACAAAAGATAAATAATCCTTTAGAATTTTAGAAATTAAAAAAGAATTTTATAACATTTAGTTCAGTAAAAAGGTTTTATAGTTTGATTAATTTACTATAAGGTTGTATTAAATATAATGAAAATCATTCTCTACTCTTTAGAACTATCTAATATATAACCCAACTGTGATAAGCTGATGTCCAAAGAATTCTAATAAATAATTTCTATGATCATTTTTATTTTTTATGTACTAGGTGATCAAACTGTCCATTCCAATAGATATGAAACTTATTTTTTAATATAAAATACCACCTTTGGTTTTACCACCTTAATCGAGTTTTACCACCTTAACTGAGCATTCAAACATATGTCATGATATCTCTAAGTTTGAGCGCAATAAATTTTTATAAATATTATGTGTATCAGCTTTTATTGAACGAACGGATGACCCAATCCAAATGAACACAATATACCACCTTAAGTATAAATAAGCTTGATCAAATTCCACCTTTAATTGGAAAGACTCACAACCAATGAACACAATCCAATGATCATTTAAACCTTGCCCCGGGAACTAACCAGTATCTTGAAAAAGCCCTATCGGGTGAAACGCGTAGACTTACTTGTGTTGTTCCCAACAAAAGACTTTACTCTATCTTCAAATCTAGGTACCTAGTTTTACTCTGTAGCCCGCGCGTGATTCACGCTAAGTGCGGGTCTGTGGATTTTCGTTACCCCCTTGGAATCCTGCAATATCTGACACATAAGAGGTTTGGAAAAACAAGCTGTCTCCAATCACGCTGACCGGGTTCAGCCGATTCAAGCATAGGATTTTTGGAGTAAAGAAAGCAGTTTCCAATCACGCTGACCGGGTTCAGCCGACTCAAGCAAGTAAGAAAAGTTACTAACACTTTGGAGATATTGTTTACTTCTGATAATCTCCAAAAGTGTAAGCTATTAAACCGTTATTACAGTCATTTGGAAAAGTGTGAGTATAACCTGATAACAAGGTGTTCAACATGATCGTTTAATTCTTATGAAAAATTCTACTATATTAACTCCACACTGACACTATTTGCTGAACTGCAACATTTTCTCGATCAGCTAACATAAGAAACTCTGTTACAAAGACTGTGAAGATTTCACTCAAGATCGATATTAACATTGTAACAATCTTGCTGCATCTTTTTACAACGCTCAAACATTTTAACAAAATAATTTTTTTCCTTATTTTTCACTCTTTTTAAGGTGGTAATCCAAATTTTCAAGGGAGACGTCCCTTCTATCTTATTATTCATATTTTAATGTGTACTGTTGTAATTCATTGTATTTTACTGTGAGTAAAGGTATTCATTTCAATTTTTATATCTGCATTTCCTGTTATTTGACTAAGTGTGGTGGGAACTTAGCTTTTAGCGCCCTCTTTTTTTCTCCTAAACTTTGTTTTTTTCATGACAGTCCTGGGGTGACTGTTTTAGAGTGGCCTTGTTCTCTTTTAGCTATCAGCGCTATACTCCTGTGTTCGCCTATCACAAACAGTTACACCATGTAAGTGCCCCACCTATAACATTATGCTTACATTAAAAATAGCCTAATGAAATAAATCTGCAAGTTTAAAACGGCTTAAAAGTGGGAAGTGACAGAGGTAATAAAGAGATTGTCAAGCACAATATCGTTAGGAGTGGCGATTCAGGAAAATTCTTAACGTCTATCCCTCATAAGACGGGTCATGGGAATCCTATATAATACTTCAAGGGCACTAACAACCTCGTAATTGTATTTTAATTTTAGGATGTGAGACACACAAAGCTATATTATAAGCCTGTCAAGAGGAGCAACTACCTAGAGCTCGTAACCTAATAGTGGCCTCTGGAAAAAATGTAAACATCCACACTGGCCAACCAATACATTGAATACAAAGGTGGCTAATCTCACCAACATACAATCTTAGAAACACAGTGCAACCAGTAATAAATCATTAGAGCACCATAATGGACTCTTCCAGTGAGTACAGTGCTCAGGCACAAATGTCAAATAATAGGGATCACCTTACAGGCACAAAAAGACACTATCACAACCACACCTCCGGATTACCCATGGTTAGTCAGTATACTCATCCAATTTGCTAGTAATAGACAGTGGCTCTCATATAGGTAGAAGAAACAGAAAGTGACTCCCATCTAGAGTGGGATATAAAAGAAACAAAAATCTCAAGACGCCCTAATGATCATGGATCCTGCTCATTGTTACAACCAACTCAATTGGCTACAACGTAACAAGAAAAATGGCAGCTATAGTTGTACTGGGTGTACAACCTGCAGCGCTATGATACCAGGCCCAACGTTTGGCCATCCCCACACTAATAGGAGGTTTCAGATTAGACAGTTCATCACATGCACTACCACTCACGTGGTGTATTGTTGTTGTGGGCGTTTTTATGTCGGGAAAGCTACTGATGATGCACGGATAAGATCGGCTAACCACAGATCAGCCATCAGGACAGCCCTGAAGAAAAAGACCAGTGACCAGCCTGTGGCAAGGCATTTCCTTGAGGCCGGCCATACAGTGAATGACCTGAGATTCATTCTAATTGATCATATCCCTCCGCTGAGTTGTGGAGGTGATCGCAACAAGATTCTTCTTCAAACTGAAGCGAGATGGATACACCGTTTAAACACGGTGCAACCAAATGGACTGAACACAGTTGTTGACTGGCATTGCTTTCTTTAATGAGCTGTTCTTGATCCATTTTTCTAAGATGGGAGCCACTTTCTGTTTCTTCTACCTATATGAGAGCCACTGTCTATTACTAGCAAATTGGATGAGTATACTGACTTAACATGGGTAATGCAGAGGTGTGGTTGTGATAGTGTCTTTTTGTGCCTGTAGGCTGATCCCTATTATTTGACATTTGTGCCTGAGCACTGTACTCACTGGAAGAGTCCATTATGGTGCTCTAATGATTTATTACTGGTTGTACTGTGTTTCTAAGAATGTATGTTGGTGAGATTAGCCACCTTTGTATTCAATGTATTGGTTGGCCAGTGTGGATGTTTACATTTTTTCCAGAGGCCACTATTAGGTTACGAGCTCTAGGTAGTTGCTCCTCTTGACAGGCTTATAATATAGCTTTGTGTGTCTCACATCCTAAAACTTAAATACAATTACGAGGTTGTTAGTGCCCTTGAAGTATTATATAGGATTCCCATGACCCGTCTTATGAGGGATAGACGTTAAGAATTTTCCTGAATCGCCACTCCTAACGATATTGTGATATTACCTCTGTCACTTCCCACTTTTAAGCCGTTTTAAACTTGCAGATTTATTTCATTAGGCTTTTTTAATGTAAGCATAATGTTATAGGTGGGGCACTTACATGTAATACTCTGTTTGTGATGTATAGTAATGTGTAATGTGCCAGCACCGGTTTGTTTAGTGTTTACATCATGGGTCACCATGGTAACGTATACGCTGTGACCTAGTGTTTACCATTCTGTGCTCCTCCCCTCTACTTCCGGATTTTCGGCTCCGGCAGAGGTTAGTGTACGGTTTGCGGTGTGCACAACAACAGACTAGTGACACGCTGTTAGATTGATCGATACCATCAGGTAGCTTTATATGGTCAGTGGAAAACAGTTTTCAGAGTTTTAGTATGGAATGTGGCAATTTCTATGATATATTATAGATATTTGCAGTGTTTGTTCGCAATCTCTGAATATGCAAATCTCAAATGTTGTAGTGACTGCCTCTCATAAGAAATGATGGTTTCATGTTGCTGTGGTTACTATAATGTCACTGATTATTTTGATGAAGTCTTGTACACATTGTATTGATAGGCCATTATCATGATCACTGTTTGTTTATCATTGTCATAAGGTGGTTACCATGACTGCATTTTGGCGTTTTTTTGGTCTTAATTAGGGGGGAGGGGTCATTGTGTTTGTTCGCTCTATATATTGTATGAGATGTTATTACACTGTGTCTGAGGAAGGGGATACTTTGTCCCCGAAACGTCACTATGTTTTCACAGTAAAAAGTGTGTTTTAAAAAGACCAGCGAGTGAAACTTTTTGTTACCTTTGTTTATCCTGTACTAGCACCCTGGCAGTTAACTCTTAAATACTGGGACTGTATATATATGAGATCTCATATCTTTGAGCCCTTATAATTTTTGTGAGCAATATTTTTTTTTAAATATTTTTTATTAGACACCTGTGGTAAACCCCTTATCATTTGCGCGCAAACTTTTGCGATCCACTCTTAATCTAGCCCTTTGCATATTTTTTTTTAAATGGAAAGTCCTGTGAGTGCCTTTTCTGCCTTTAAGGTTTTATTTTGACTCTTTAAAAGTGCACCCAGGCAATATTTAACTGTAGGTGGTGAGTGCATATATGTAGTCTCTCTATTTTTTAGTTAGCTCACAATTTATTTTTTATTTATTTTTTTAAAAAAATTATTCAAGTAAAATACCAAGAGAAGGAATGTATTGCTTTTTTAACTTATAATAGGATTATTTTGAAAGGGGATTGATATTTCACAGTGACAACTAATGATGATACTAAGAAGGGTAGAAACTACAATGTTTTTAAGGTTATCAGATGTTTCCTGACAGCCACATATTTTGACAGCAATTATAGATTGTATCATTAGGGCCAGAAGCATGGTTACAACTTAAGCTATATTAACCCCATCTCTGTCTGTATAAGACAATGTAAATCAGAATTTTATGCATGTGTTTTATAATTTAAAGGCTAATAGGACATAACCTACAATCTGTTATAGCTTGTAGATCTTTAAGAGGCCTTTAGTGAGGCCCCTTGACTGCCTAGACTTTATGTTTTATGGAGCCCAAGAGTGGCTACTTAAACTGTATTCTTCCTGTTTGTATTTATGTTATACATTTGGTGAGTTTCACAAGTGTGCTCAATTTGAGATGGGAGGATTGGTTTCCAAGTGGGTATTTGATGTTAGGGAAAAGTACAAGAACTTCAGGCTCAAGTGCTTAACCAGTAGTTCCTTAAAGTATAATAGTCCAACACTGTAGCTACATAAAAACGAATGTTGTATTGGTGTACAGAATTGAAAGCAAAAAAGACAATCATCAGGAAAAAAGTAAAAAGACTGCAGACCACAGATGCGTTTCATGCGGAACCTCCATACTTGTTCACTGCTAAGAAAGCAGTCTCTCATTATTCTATTTAAAGGGATATAATAAAAAAAAACAAATGTGTACATCAACCCCTTCCATAATGATTAGTTTCAATGTATCAGATCATGAAAACAATAGAAGTAATGTAAATTGTATAGGACCTATAGATACATATTATAAATAAATCAAAATTACAAAAATATTACAAAAATGTCAAACAAATACATTTACATCCTCTTCCACATTTATCACTAGGGGAATTTTAGTATTAAGATAGAAAATCTATTGCATTCCTTTTTATTAAGAGTATACTCCCTACCTCCTCTTTTGTAAAAGAGGACATGGTCTATAGCTTGGATTTGTACGAGGGACGAGTCTCCAAAATGCCCATTTTTAAAATAGATATCTTGGTTCTCTATATCTCTTATGTGCTCCAAAGCTCTTCCCATTAGTAAAATGGAAATCAACATATAGGGTTGTAAT